>NC_142809.1:5347486-5585654 GCF_049724085.1 Artemia sp. Qi Xiang Cuo
AGGCATAGTATTTATTAAATACGTAACCTAGGTACCTTTTTTTGCCCCTTAAACCCCCAAGAACTGAAGTTGAAATATTTTTCAAGGAGTGAGCTACACCTCACTAGACAGAGGAAACCTGTTTTTCATTAGGATCTTTGAGATTCTATATGCGGTTCTTGTCGCTTGTGTTCCTTCTAACCGATAAGTACCAGTCCTTTTTTTAGTTTTTAATGTACTTTTGATAAAAATTGACATTTGACTGGTCCTGTCAAAAATTTAATTTAAATTATAAGAGACTCCTAAACCGATTTTGCGCGTAAATTAAACGAATGTACATTATAATAAAAATAAAAATGTTTTAAAATTATTTTTTTATATGTAGCACAACTAAATGTCAAAGAAAATACTCAACTAAGTCCAAATAGTCTAAGTTTTACAAACTTTCCCTGACAGGGGGGGGGGGGCGGGAGCCAACTCACACCCTTTCAGATATCACTCTTTGTATCAAATATTTTTTTTTGCTCAGAATTGGAAGGCCATTTGCCCTTTATTGTAGACATCAACTTAAAACCTTACCCGGTAAATACAATTTTGAATAAAAGCAAAACTGTTTTAAAATTATTTGTTATGTGTATCACAACTAAATTTCTGCATTAGTGCTTTTTTAGAGGATACATGTAACATTTTTCCTTAAAACTTGATATTAATTATCAATTTACAACATAAGCGCATAAAATTTATTATTGTAAATGTATATCACAACTTCATTTCTGCAGTAGTGTTTTTCTATAGGATACATGTAATTTATTCCTTAAAACTTCATATTAATTGTCAATTTACTACATAGGCCCATAAACTTTTATCTTATTTTTTGTTGTTTCTTATATATGAAATTGCATTTATTTTTGATGTTCTTACTTTGACTACTGCATTAAAATAAATATATTTTAGCATCAAGGCACTTTTTTAGCAGTAAAAGAACTTTTTGACCAAAATTTAAGAGATTTTTTTTGCTAATCCTGTCAAAACTCTATTAGCATTTTTTTTTCAAATAAATTTCCTGTCTCTTACATATATTTTGTAATTTTTACTTCGAATATCACGCATAAGTATATTTTTTTTAGCATTTTTTTTAGCACTTTTCAGCAGTTAAAGAGCTTTTTGACTAGAATTTGGTACTTTTTGTAGGCTCTTTCAAAACTTCTCTTACATTTCTTTTCTTTTTAAAATGGATTTGTCTGTCCTTGCACCTTTTTTTTATCGTTTTTAGTTTGAATGCTGTTTATAAATAAACTTTTTTTTATCATTGCGGTCCTTCCTTAGTATTTAATATACATAAGAAAAAATTGGTACTTCTGAATGGCCCTGACAAAAATTTCAATTGTAAACGGGACTATCCTAAATATCGATTTTGTACGTTGATTATTCGTTGATTGTCTGTCCTTGCACCTTTTTTTTTATCGTTTTTAGTTTGAATGCTGCTTATAAATAAACTTTTTTTTATCATTGCGGTCCTTCCTTAGTAGTTAATATACATAAGAAAAAATTGGTACTTCTGAATGGCCCTGACAAAAATTTTAATTGTAAATGGGACTCTCCTAAATATCGATTTTGTACGTTGATTATTCAGAGCTCGGCTTATTGTCTCGGAATATTCTCCCTTGAAAATTTACTCCCAAAAAATACCCCTCCTCCCAGAGAATTCCCCTCCGAAAACTCCCCCCACTGCAAAAATTCCCCCCGATTCCACGCAAAATTGAGCAGCCACAGAGAAAGCCACAGAGAGCAGCCACAAATAACAATTATAAAAATGAGGAATATTTGAATATTCTGCCCATATTCCATATTATAGGCAAAATATGTGTGTAAAACAGGGGCCAGCAATCTAAGACCCGAGGATTATCGCGGGGTAACTCCAGGATTTTTTTTATATTTTGTAAGTAATAAAGTATTAAAGGGGATTGTAATCATTTCACACCTCGAGTCCATTGAACGAGGTAAATAAATAGCGGCATATCAGATACTTTGAAGTACCTGGCGCCGTGAATATTGGAATAAAAGTAAAAAAAAAAAAAAAAAGGCTTTATTTATTATTATTTACTAACACTGTTTTAAAATGAAATTATCACTGACCCAAAACGTTCTTTAATGCACACATTACGGTTGATTTTGACTCGGAGCCAAAAAATCCTGCGAACCCCTCATGTCCTATAGTATTTATTTTCACATTTATTTTAAAACTTTTTTTTTGTGTTTAAGGGGGTTGATTTTTTATTGCAAGGTAACATAAAGGTTAACACTGGTGCTGATGAGGTTACATCAACCCTAAAGGCAAACTTATTAGATGTTTCGAAGTTTTTGAACATAGATATGTCAACATTTTGATTCGATATCATAGGGGTTGGAGGAGGGCTAACACTGGAGCTAGATAAAGGTTAACACTGGAGCTGGTGAGGTTACATCAACCCTAAAGCCAAATTTATTAGATATTTCGAAGTTTTTGAACAAAATAGATATCTCAACATTTTGATTCGATATCATAGAGGTTGGAGGAGGGGCTGGAGGAAGGCCGGATAGCAGAAAAGAAACAGAGAAGAGGTTGTTCGCTATCCATTAGCTTTCGACCTTTAAAAAGGGGACAAGAATTTCCAATCAAATTAACCCCCTCAAAAGTTTCAAAGATAACCCTTTCTATTTAAAGTGGGTGGAAAAAAAGTTTTTTGGCATTTGTTTAGCCCTTTTTTGGGCTACATATTGAAAGGAAGCAATGCTTTTGTTTATTTTTTCGTTCTGCACTGGGGTCCCCTTAGTCCAAGGTTTCATATAAATTTCAGGCCAATCGAAAAATTCTGCCCCTTTTTCGGCCCCCCTTTATTAGAGGAGGAACGAATCCTTTAATTTTTTTTGTATTATTTGTATTTTTTGTATTTTTTTGTATTTGTATTAATTTTTTCTCGGCCTAAGGACTTACGGCTGTAAGCTCTAAATTGATCAAGGAAATGTAGTTACGCAGAAATACGAAAAAAGAAAAAATTTATAAAATTTTCAAAATAAACACACTAGGATATTCTACACCACACATTCTGTCTATGTTTTGAATATAGGTAGATTATTAAAAATTGATAATTTTGCTCACTAGTTTTATTTTTCATACTCTCTTTGTGGCAGCTCAATTTTACATGTGAGGAGAATTTTCCGGTAGGAATTTTTCAGGGGGAATTTTCCTCGAGAGGCAATTTTCCGTGGCGAATTTTCCTTGAAGGAAAGTTTCTGCAAGGGGAGTTTTCAATGGGTAAAATTTTCGGGTGGAATTTTCCGAGGGGGAATTTTCCAGGGGAATAAGCTATACCCCAAACTAACTATATATACGTTATTATAACGTATATTATAATACATATAAAAAATTTGAATCTGTTTTTTTTATATCCACCAGAACTACTCTATACTTCTTTTAATTAAAAAAAAAAACTTTTCCCCATAAGAAAGTTTTTTAAAGAAAAGTAAAGAACTACATTAAACTTTAGACAAGGGGGAAAAGAGCCATAGTAATTCAAGAGTAAAACGAACATAAGAAATCATTATCAATGAGTAATTGAAACAGAAAACGAACAAAAATTACATCAAAAATAAAGATAAGCTGAAAACGAACATTATAAAAGAAAATTATTTTATAAAAGAAAAAAACGTTAAAGTGTATTTTGTTTCTAGTAAAGTACAAATGACGTTCTGGTCTTTACGAGGCATAGCTCTTTACGCCCTGCTCCTCTTTATGGTAGTTTCAACATTTTATTTGAACGTAATCAGATTTGAAGAAAATAATAACGCTGCCTAAGTAAAGTGCTAAGTGCGTACGATGTAATTTTTTTTTCCAGACGTGAACAATGTCTAACTCACATACGGACCTATTGTTCAAAAACGTTTTGGGTGGATCTAAGACTCAACATGTTTAGCCCTTTCCTCAACACAAAATTCAAAGCCTCATCGACTCTCATCCTTCTCTCCCACTACCTGAAAGTTTTAACTCTATCCCCCGAGCCATTCTCGGGATGTTGCAGGCGTGGTATTTAGATAAACTTAATGCACATCGTTTTGAATTGACTTAGTTCTTTTCTCCCCTTAAGTCACAGATCCACTTGTCTGGCCTTTAGACTACTTCCTGAAAATTTTAACTACCCCAAGCTGTTCCTCAGGTGTAACAGATACGCCATTTTGATAACCTGGCAACACGTTGTGTCAACCGTTTTACCTTGCTACCTATCTGTGCATAGGTTATGCGTCCTGAAGGAGTTTATTTTGTAAGACTCTTTAGTGGACCAGATACAGAAACTGTTTAGACCCTTCCTCCTCCCCCAACACAGCATTTGATTTCCTTTGCTCCACCCTCCTCCTTCCGTTCCCCAGCAGTGCGTGAACGTATTAACTTCATCTTCAAAACTCTCCGGAGACATGATGATATGCTTTTTTGATGTCCTAGACACACATAGTTCCCCACAACTCCCTGAAAGTATCATTTTGATTCCCAAGCCATTCTCGAGATATTGTTGATAATTTCTAAACTTGGGTGCACATATCGTTCCTTGATTTATTCAGACACTTATGTCATTTCCAGGGTATACCCTTGCAAAAATCTTGGAATGTTGGCCTATCTTTGAGCAATGGGTAATCTACATAAAAAAAGGCAAGTGTTCTGGGTCTTTGGGGCTGATGTCAACCCCAGAAATTTATTTGTAGAATTTTGGACGTTTCTGAGCAAAATAACTATCTCAAAATTTTGATCCAGTATCTTGGGGCTAACAGAGGGGTGGGGATAGCAAAAAAGGACAATTGAGCTAAGCCGGCTGCTCTCTAATTACTTTAGGCCCTAAAAAGTCAACTATAACTTCCAATTTTCAATTGAATAAGCCCCCTCCCACGATTGTCCGGTGGACAGGAAAAAAGTTCATTAACGCTTCTGTCTCTTTGTCCAGTCCCGTTTTGGGTGAGCCAATATGTCTCTTTTTCTATTTTTGTTTCTGCGTTGGGGTTCCCTTAGCCTAAGGACTTGAGGATATATATTTCGGCTCTAGGCGTTTACCCCTCCCCACTGAAAATATACCCTGAGGGGGTATTTTTATTTTTAGTTTTGTTGAGTAGTTCTAAGGAAGGAAAAAAAGAGGAATTTACACACCATAAGTATTTTAAAAACTTAGAAAAAACAACCACAAATCCATTTTTGTTGAGGACTTCCAAGCGAAATTTTACAATTTTTTGCAGTAGCGGGGGCTAAATTAAAAAAAAGAAGAAGAAAAATTTAGGCAAAAAATCATCAAACTTAAGCTAAAAACATATGGCACCATAAAGTTTACGAAGGTATAGCTCTCCTTTGAAAGGATAGTTGGCTTTGGGAACCAACAAATTCTTATTGTTTAAGTTTTACGGACAAAAACGTTGTTAAGTTCTTCAGGTTTGTTTTCCTTATCTTCCAAGTGTAAAACTACCACAAACCACCATTAATAAACAAATGAAACCCATAAATGAACACGAATTACAATAGATAACCAAGTCAAACTCAAAACGAGCAGATTTGAAAAGGAATAGGGCTGCAACCCATATCTTCTCAAGACCAGAACATAATTGGCACTTTACTAAAAAATAAATAACCGTGGATTGTCGGTTTAATATACATATTCTGATATTTATTCCTTAAGTCTTATAACTTCTCTATTTATTAAAGTAAAAAAATTGAAAACATTTAAAATGTATTTTGTTTTCAGTAAAGTGCAAATTATGATCTGATTTTGAGAAGGCGCGGGGGTGGTCAGCCCTACTCATATTAATTTTTGCTCGTTTTCAGTTTGGCTCGCCTCATTACTTTTTTTTGACAAACCTATTTGCGGAAATTTTTTTTAAAATTAATATCTGTTCGTTTTTTATTGACATAATCTTTTTCATGGAAAAAAATATTTAGATATATATTTCTTTTCTATTAGACTCTATAGTTTTTTACTTTGAAGATTATTTAACTTTTTTCTGCTCATTTTTGGTTTTATGGTTTTGGTTTTTTTTTGGTTTAATGAAGCTCTTTATTTTTCTTTTAAAAACTTGTTCCGTATGTTTTCCATTAACAAATACTAATCTGTAAGTAATTAAATAAAAAAAAACAAGTTTTTCAACTGAAAGTAAGGAACAACATCAAACCTTAAAACAAACAGAAATTATTACGTGCATGTTTGACTTGACTTGACTTGCTTTATTTACTACTAATTACAAAATAAACTATATACAAGCAACCGCCCGGGGAAGGCTCAAAAAGCCTGATGAAAGACGGCTGCAATCCTCTAATTCTCAACCTTTTAAAAATTTCATTAAAAAAAAGACCTGGACACTCTCAATTAAATATTAATACCAAAAACTATGAAAAAAAAACTAAGACATTAATAATAATAATGACAATAATAATAAAGTACTTCTCCTCTCCCAATAAATGTTTTTTTATTTTTACTTTAAAGGACCCAATGTGTTCAGCTTCCCGAACGCCAATTGGGATATCATTCCAAATAGCCGGAGCCAAATTCCGAATTCCGAAACCTGCACGTGTGGTGTCTCGATACTCAACCGTAAAATTTTCCGCCTCTCTAGTCGCATATCTGTGGATTGAACTATTTACGAGAAAAAATTTGTAAAAACTGGAGGACATACATCATTCCAACATCTATAGGCAAAAATAGCAGCTTGGTAATCGCAAATCTGACCAATGTTAAGCACTCTTAATTTTTTAAAACCTGACGCGGTATCGTTCACATTTTCTATATAATTCCCAAGAAATTTGAAATTTTGAAATTTGAAATTTGCATAAAAATTGCTAGACCAAATGACACAACCATAAGAAATATAAGGCGCAACAATACTATGATACAATAATAAAAGAACCGATAATGGTAAAAAATGCTTCAAACGACGCAAAATTCCCAGACCTCTGGCAACTTTAGCTGCAACAAGATCACATGGTGCTTCCAAGACAAATTACAATCAAGCTGGAAGCCCAAATAACGCACCTCATGCACCTGTGACAAAGAATTAGGCTACCATTAAAAAATATCTCTCCATCAACACTCAGAGGCTTACCAACTCTCCTAAAAATCATAAAATTAGTTTTTTTAACATTCACTGACAAAAGGCTAAAACTTGTAAATACATAAAATGACTTTAAAACCCTGTTTACTTTCAACAATAGATCATCAATCATTGGACTGGACATAGTTAAAGCAGTATCATCCGCGAAAGTCGTGATAAAAGACTCTGGTAAGTAAAAACGCATTGAATCAACATACATAAGGTACAGAAGTGGTCCCAAGACAGATCCCTGAGGTACACCACACTTCACTTGATAGGGAGAAGAAAATGCATCATTTAAAACAACTTGAATAGATCTTCCACTTAAAAAACTATCAAACCATTTCAGATAATTACCACGAACTCTAAGGGACTGTAGACATTTGAGTAAAATTTTAAAATCCACTGTACCAAACGCCTTTCTAAAATCAATAAAAACAGTCAAAGGGATTTCACCACGTTCAAAGCATCTATTTACAATATCACAGAGAGAATGAACGACGTCCGACGTCAAGTGACCTTTCCTAAAGCCGAACTGAGTTTCACTTAACATCCCTGTTTTCGTAAGGTAATCATATAGCCTTTTATGCACAATTTTTTCAAATATTTTTGAAAACAGGGGAAGGATTGATATAGGTCTATAATTTTCGATATCTAGTTTAGACCCACCTTTATGGAGAGGAATGACTTTTGCCCTTTTAAGCGCATAAGGGAAGACCCCAGTTTCCAGGGAAAGATTGATTATGTGGGCGAGACATGGTATTAAATAACACATCACTGATTTAAAAGTCCTCAAGTTAATTATATCTGTGCATGCTGAATAGGATTTGATTGTTTTCACAACCTTCAGAATTTCATCTCCAGTACACGGTTGAAATTCAATTTTCTTTTCAATTCCTCTTTCATCCAAAAATTCTTCCTCCAAGGACTCATTATTAAAATTCTCTCCCCCCTCCGCCTGCACATTTTGACCAATACTTGAAAAGAACTCAGCAAATTTATTAGTAATAATCGTTTCATCACTCACTGCTTCTCCTTGAATCAGCAGCGAATTGGGTGGAGCTTCTTTCCTCTTTCTTAGTAGGCCATTTATAAACTTTCAAATTCCTCTCACATTATCCTTATTTAAACTCAGTTAGTTAGAAAAATATTCTTTTTTAGCTTTCCTTCTCATTAGAGTTCACTTTATTGCGTATTATTTTAAACTCTTCCAATTTCTTGACACACTTACTATTTAAATAATCTGCATACACTTGATTTCTTAAATCTGACGCTTCAAGAATTTCTGTAGTTATCCAAGGCTTCCTGGGTTGATCCTTATGCGGTTTCACAAATTTAACTGGGCAAGTCTTGCCATATATTGGCTGTATGATCCCCATCATGCAATCAAATGCCCCAGAAGCGTCATCTTTTATCTCCAAAATCTCGCCAAGATCAGTGCTTCTTAACTCATCACCAAACCTCTGTAAGTTCTCTTTTTTTAACGACCGAGTCTTCACTTTTTTTATTTCATTTCTTTTTATGCGGACACAAGGTACCATTCCGAGAACTGGAAAATGGTCAGAACAAGGGTACAGAACCACATCAGCATAACTACGGTCCAGATACTTCGAACTAACAAAAATATTGTCAATGAGAGTAGCTGAATGACTCGTAACCCGTGTTGGAATATTAGCTAGGGGAAAAAGATCATTAACAACCATCAAATTAAAAAAATCAAGATTCAATCCATTCAGCGATAGCAGATCAAAGTTAAAATCACCCATACAAATAAAATCTAAACCTGTCCGAGACACCGCACGCGTAAGTTGATCAAATCCACGATCAAAATCTTCCCAGCTTGCGCTCGGGGGCTTATACACAATACTAATCAAAAATTTACTACTACCCAAATTTAAATCTACACTAAAACTTTCAAACTTACCCGCTATCCAAACATCAATATCATTTCTTACTTGGTATGCCAATGACTTTGAAATCAAACACGCAATTCCCCCTCTGTGAAGTGACGTCCGGTTTTTAGCCTCCAAATTATAATCTGGAAAAGAATACAGCGAGAAAGAATGTTCCTGACTAAAAAAACTTTGAGATATACCAATAAAACTAATTTTTCCTTGAGAATCAGAAAGTAATTGCAACACATCCTCATAACCAGTAGTGAGGTGACAATTCCAGGCACATAAACGCAACGAATCTGCTTCCCCGGGGTCTAACTTCGATCTTTGGACATAAGCACTATTTTTTAACGGTTGAAATCTAACTTGGTTCATATACGGTTCAGCATCTCTTGCTATTGGTGCCGATAAAACCTCTTCTAGACGAAAAGGTCGGCTCATTAAATCATCAAGTGAAGAACCAACGAAAGTAAATAAATAAACATATAAAATATCTCTCTAAATTAAAAAAAAAAGTAAGAAATAAAAAATAAGAGACCAAGACATTTTTTTTTTGCAAATAATAATCGAAAGACTAAAACCAAAAACGAAACAAAACAGATCCCTCAAAAGAAAAGGAAAAGCAATAACAAAATAAACGGGAGACAAAAACAGTTTATGCGAATAATATTAAGAATTAAAAAATCGCAAAAAATAAATAGAAAGAAAAAAGGCAACAAAGCTGTACAGAGAAGAAAAAACGACAGAAAACAACACAAATACGAATTCAAACGCATTCAGCAAGAGATCTTATTTTCCGGGCAGACGGTTCACCAGGTAGCTTCACTAGTATGTTGCCCCGGTCGGTCCATACATTTTAACACCAAAGCCATCTCTTGCGGTATTTAGCAGGTTGCGACGTCGCTTTGTAAGGGATTCCGACACAAAGATTCCAGACCCAGCTAGTTTAGACTTCTGTAAGAACACTTTTCGAGCAACTTCTTTACTAACAAATTGCACTAAAACTGGGGCAGCTTTGTCACTGGTGGTATGAGGCCCATTCATTCTAAACCGGAAAACACTTGATAATTCACCAGAAGATATACCAGTAACACCCATCCGTGTCGAAAGGACACTGAGCATAGTCGTTTTAAGGTCAACTCCTGGCTTTTGCTTCAGACCGTTGAAAACAAGACTGTCCAACATATTTTCTTAATTATATGTAATAATCGATATCATATAATAATCGTCTTATGTTATAATTAATTAAAAAAACTTTTTCCACAAAATAAGTTTTTAAAATAAAAATTAAAGAACCCCATTAAACAAAAAATGAGCAAAAACAAAATCAAATAATCTACAAAGCGTGAAACTACCACAAATCAGCATCGATAAATAAATGAAACACAAAACGAACAGAAATTACAATAAATAACCGAGTCAAACTCAAAACGAGCAGAAATTAACATAAGTTGGGCGCCAAACCCCTATGCCTTCCCAAGGCCAGAACAATATTTGCACTTTACTGAAAAAATACAAATGAATGTGCATTGTCAGTTTAATATGCATATACTGATATTTAGTAATCAAAATGTAAATATTATTTGATTTATTAAAGTTATAAAAGTAAAAACATTTATATTTTTTCAGTAAAGTGCAAATATTGTTCTGGCCTTAGAAAGGTATAGGGGTTTTGCGCCCAACTTATGTTAATTTCTGCTTGTTTTGAGTTTCACTCGGTTATTTATTTTACTTTCTATTCGTTTTGGGTTTCATTTATTTAATCATGCTGATTTGTGGTAGTTTCACGCTTGGTAGATTATTTGTTTTTATTTTTGCTCATTTTTATTTAATGGAGTCCTTTACTTTTCTTTGAAAAACTTATTTTGTCGAAAAAGTTCTTTTAATTAATTTCTGTTCGTTTTATATTGACATAGTTTTTTAAAGGAAAAAGATAATAACACTTTAAATATTTTCGTTTTTTAAGACTCTATAGTTTTTCCTGCTATTTGTATGCTGGAGAAAAATTTTCAGCAATTTTCAACCACATACACCCTTATAAAAAGCTGGACACAGATAGTACTGTTTAACTTAGTGTCATACCTCCTCTAGTTGACCTGAAATGGAAAACTTGATACCATTCGCAAAAAAATCTGTTTACTTTCTTTGATAGCTTGGATACACTTACGCTATTTTGATTTGGCAAGGGTTGTAAGTTATGCCCTGGGGGCATAACTTTTTAATGAAAGGCAACTAGCCCCCCCCCCACGCCCATCATTCCCCCAAACATGGCTATCTCAAAATTGGCCATGGCTATCTCAAAATTTTTATTAGATATGTTTGGGGAAATGATGGGCGTGGAGGGGCTCGTTGCCCTCCAATCACTTTCGACTATTAGAAAGGGTAGTAGCCCTTTGAATTTCCAAACGAATGAGTTCTACGACAACGCCTTCTAAAATGTTTTTACTTTTATAACTTTAATAAAACAAATACTATTAACATTTTGATTACTAAATTTGTATTTTTTCAGTAAAGTGCAAATTTTGTTCTGGTCTTGGGAAAGCATAGGGGTTTTGCGCCCAACTTATGTTAATTTCTGCTCGTTTTGAGTTTGACTCGGTTATTTTTTGTAATTTCTGTTCGTTTTGGGTTTCATTTATTTATCGATGCTGATTTGTGGTAGTTTCACGCTTGGTAGATTATTTGATTTTATTTTTGCTCATTTTTTGTTTAATGGAGTTCTTTAATTTTCTTTGAAAAACTTATTTTGGGGGAAAAGTTTTTTAAATTAATCATCCTTAAAGACCTAATATCCAAAACTTTCAACTACGCTGAATAAAATGGCTATCTAAAAATTGTGATTGGATGTGTTTGGGGGAATGATGGGCCTAGGGCGGGGGGGCTAGTTGCCTTCCTATCCCTTTCGACTATTAAAAAGGGCACTAGCCCTTTGAATTTCCAATCGAATGAGCTCTTTTGAAGTTTCTACGACAAAGCGTTCTATAAAAACCTTATATGCCCCAAGGACATAACTTAAAACCCTTGCCCTGAGGGTTGTGGGGGAGTATCCTCCTCAAAATATATTTTCTCTCTGGAAATCACTTACGCTGAACAAAATGGCTATCTAAAAATTTCTATTGGGTGTATTTGGGGGAATGATGGGCGTGGGGAGGCTAGTTCCCATCCAATCACTTCTGACTATTGAAGAGGGCACTAGCCCTTTGAATTTTCAATCAAATCAACCTGCTTTGAAGTTTCTATGACAACACCTTCTATAAAAACCTTATATGCCCCCAGGGCATAGCCTAAAACCCTTGCCATGAAAGCTCTGGGGGAGTATCCTCCTCAAAAGCATATTTTATATCTGGAAATCAACTACACTCAACAAAATGGCCATCTCAAAATTTTGATTGGATGTATTTGGAGAAATGAGGGGCGGGGAGCGGGGGGGGGGCTAGTTGCCCTCCAATAACTTTCGACTATTAAAGACGGCACTAGCCCTTTGAATTTCCAATCGAATGAGCCTTTTTTAAAGTTTCTACGACAACGCCTTTTATAAAAACCTTATATACCCCCAGGGCATAACTTAAAACTCTTCCCCTGAGGGTTGTAGAGGAGTGTCCTCCTCAAGAACCTATTTTCTATCTGGAAATCAGCTACGCTGAACAAAATGGCTAACTCAAAATTTTGATTGGATGTGTTTGGGAGAATGATGGGCATGGCGGGGCTAGTTGCCCTCCAATCACTTTCGACTATTAAAAAGGTCGAATTTCCAATCGAATGAGCCAGTTTTGAAGTTTCTACGACAACGCCTTCTACCATAAACCTTATATGCCCCCAGGGCATAACTTAAAACCCTTTTAGTGAGGGTTGTGGGGGAGTGCCCACCTCAAAAACATATTTTCTATCTGTGAATCAACTACGATGAACAAAATGGCTATCTCAAAACTTGATGGAATGTGTTTTGGGAAATGATGGGCATGAGAGGGGGGGCTAGTTGCCCTCCAATCACTTTTGACCATTAAAAAGGGCACTAGCCACTCCAATTTCCAATCAAATGAGCCCTTTTCGAAGTTTCTATGACAACTGCTTCGATACAAAGTGCTGGATATGGAGGAAAAAAACAACATTTTTTTGTATATATTGATTGGATGTGTTTGGAGAAAAGATGGGCGTGAGAGGGGGTTTAGATGCCTTCAAATCACTTTTGACTATTAAAAAGGGCACTAGCCCTTCGAGTTTCCAATCGAATGAGCCTGTTTTGAAGTTTCTACGACAACACCTTCTATAAAAACCCAATATGCCCCAAGGGCATAACGTAACACCCTTGCCCAGAGGGTTGTGAGGGAGTGTCCTCCTCAAAAACATTTTTTTTTTTATCTAGAAATCCACTACGCTGCACAAAATGGCTATCTAAAATATTGATTGGATGTGTTTGGAGAAAAGATTGGCGTGAGAGGGGGGTTAGTTGCCTTCAAATCACTTTCGAGTATTAAAAAGGGCCCTTTGACATTCCAATCGAATGAGCCCTTTTTCAAGTTTCTACGACAAAGATTCCAATAAAAACCTTATATAACCCCAGGGCATAGCTTACAACCCTTGCCCTGAAAACTGTGGGGGGAGTGTCCTGCTCAAAGGTATAATTCCCTGAACTTTGAACTGCGTGGAACAAAATCACTATCTCAAAATCTTTATTGGATGTTTTTGGGGAAATGGTGGGCGTGGAAGGGGTGTTAGTTGTTTTCCAATCACTTTTGACTATTAAAAAGGGCACTAGCCATTTCAATTTCCAATCGAATGAGCCCTTTTGTAAAGTTTCTACGACAAAAAGTTATATAAAAACCTTATATGCCCCCTGGGCTTAATTTACAACCCTTGCCCTGAGGGCTGTGGGGGGTTGTCATCCTCAAAGACCTAATTTCCAGATCTTAAGACTGCGTTGAATAAAATGGCTATCTTGCAGCTTTGATAGATGTATTTAGAGACAAGGTTGGTTTGCCAGGCGGGCTAATTTCCCTCTAATCAATTTCGACTATTAAAAAGGGCACTTGGCCTGTGAATTTCCAATCGATTGAGCCTTTTTTAAAGTTTTTACGACAACGCCTTCTATAAAAACCTTATATGCCCCCAGGGCATAACTTACAACCCTTGCCCTAAGGGGGACAGTCCTTAAAAACATAATTTCTATCTGGAAATCAACTACGCTGAACAAATTGGCTATCTTAAAATTTTCAATGGATTTGTTTCGGGAAATGGTGGGCGTGGAAGGGGTGTTAGTCAACTTCCAATCACTTTCGACTATTAAAAAGGGCACAAGTCGCTCCAATTTCCAATTGAATCAGCGCTTTTCGAAGTTTCTACGAAAACTTCTTCGATACGAAGTGCTCTGCTCTAAAGGAAAAAATTAATAAATAATACATTGTGCCAACATCGTTCTTATATGCCCCTAGGGCATAACTTTAAACCCTTGCTCTGAGGACTGTGGGGGAGTGTCCTCCTCTTTACTTAGTCCCCGTTTCTTGATTTCTTCTCGAGTGTCCCCGTTCTTTACTTAGGCAGCGCTGTCGCGCTGCCTATGATTTATGCAACAACTTTCTATACAAACTTTATAAGCCCCCAGGGCATAACTTACAACCCTTGCATTGAAGGTTCTAAGAGTATCATCATCCTAAGAGACCTACTTTCCATACCTTTTAATTACGCTGATAAAAATTTATATCTCAAAATTTTTATTGGATGTATTTCGGAAAATGGAGGGTATGAAAAGGGCGTTAGTCACTATTCAATCACTTTAAACTAATAATAAAGGCACTAACCCTTTCAATTTCCAATTGAATGAGCCTGTTTTGAAGTTTCTACGACAGCGCTTTCAATAAAAACTTTATATGCCCCAGGGCATAACTTACAACCCTTGCACTAAGGGCTCTGAGGGGGTTATCATCCTAAAAGACCTAGTTTCCAGAACTTTCAACTACGTTGAACAAAATGCATATCTCAAAATTTTTATTCGATGTGTTTGGGAAAATGGTGGGCGTGAGAGGGGCTTTAGTCGCTATCCAATCACTTTCAACTATTAAAAAAGGCACTAGCCCTTTCAATTTCCAGTTGAATGAGGCCTTTTAAAGTTTCTTCGACAACGCTTTGAATAAAAACTTTATAGTCCCCCAGGGCTTAACTTATAACCCTTGCCCTAAGGGCTGTTGGGGGAGGGGTTGTCATCCTTAAAGTCCTAATTTCCAAAACGTTCAACTGCGTTGATTAAAATGGCTATCTAAAAACTTTGATTGAATGTGTTTGGGGAAAAGGTGGGCGTGAGACGGGAGGAGGGTTAGTTGCGCTCAAATCACTTTCGACTATCAAAAAGGGTACTAGCCCTTTTAATTAAAAATCGAATGAGCCCTTTTTCAAGTTTCAACGACAAAGGTTTCAATAAAAACCTCATATACCCCCAGGGTATAACTTATAATCCTTGCCCTGAGGGTTGTGGGGGAGTGTCCTCCTCAAAAATATGTTTTCTGTCTGGAAATCAACTACGCTGAACAAAATGGCTATCTCAAAATTTTGATTGGATGTGTTTCGGGAAATGATGAGCGTGGGGGGGGGGCTACTTGCCCTCCAATCACTTTTGACTATTAAAAAGGGCACTAGCTCTTTGAATTTCCAATCGCATGAGCATTTTTTGAAGTTTCTACGACATCGCCTTCTATAAAAACCTTATATGCCCCCAGGGCATAACTTAAAACCCTTGCCATGAGGGTTGTGGGGGAGTCTCCTCCTCAAAAACAAAATTTCTATCCGAAAATCAACTACGCTGAACAAAATGACTATCTCAAAATTTTGATTCGATGTGTTTGGGGAATGATGGGTGTGGGGGGGAGGGGCTAGTTGCCCTCCAATTACTTTCGACAATTAAAAAGGGTACTAGCCCTTTGAGTTTCCAATTAAATGATCCTGTTTTGAAGTTTCTACGACAACGCCTTCTATAAAAACCTTATATGCCCCTAGGTCATAGCTCAAAATTGTTGCCCTGCGGGTTGTGGGGGAATGTCCTTCTCGAAAAAATCGTTTCTATCAGAAAATAAACTACGCTGAACAAAATGACTATCTAAAAATTTTGATTGGGTGTGTTTCGGGGTATGATGGGCGTGGGGGGGGGCTAGTTGCCCTCCAATCCCTTTTGAGTATTAAAAAGGGCACTAGCCACTCCAATTTCCAATCAAATGAGCCCTTTTTGAAGTTTCTACAACAACTCCTTCGATACGAAGTGCCCGGGTATGGAGAAAAAAAAACAAAACACATTGGGCCCATATCGTTCTTTACTTAGGCAGCGCTAGCGCGCTGCCTATGAAAATGTCAAGCCTTCCAATTACTTTTGACTATTAAAAAGGGCACTAGGCCTTTCGATTTCCAATCGAATGAGCCCTTTAAGAGTGTCTGCGACAATACTTCCTATAAACACCTTATATGCCCCCAGGGTATAAATTACAACTCTTACCCTAAGGGCTGTGAGGGTGGTTGTCATCCTCTAAGACCTAATTTCCAGAACTTTCAACTACGTTACATAAAATGGCTATCTCAAAATTTTGATTGGATGTGTCTGCAAGAATGGTGGGCCTGAGAGGGGCACTAGTCTTTTTCCGATCACTTTCAACTGTTAAAAAAGGCACTAGCCCTTTCAATTTCCAATGAAATGAGCACTTTTGAAGTTTCTACGACAATACTTTCAATAAAAACCTTATATACCCCCAGGGGATAACTTACAACCCTCACCCTGAGGGCTGGGGGGAGGGGTTGTCATCCACGCACACCTAATTTCCAGATCTTTCTGCTACTTTGAACAAAAATGGCTATCTGAAAATTTTGATTGGATGTGTTTGGTGGAATGGTGGGCATGAGAGAGGGGTTAGTTACCGTCCATCACTTTCAACTATTAAAAAGGGCACTAGCTCTCTCAATTCCCAATTTAATTAGCCCCTTTTGAAGTTTTTACGACAACTGTATCATTAAAATCCTTATATGCCCCCAGGGCATAACTTACAACCTTTGCCCTGGGGAATCTGGGGGGTTTGTTATCCTTAAATACATAATTTCCAGAAATTTTGACTACGTTGAACAAAATGGCTATCTCTAAACTTTGATTGAATGTGTTTGGAGAAATGGAGGGCTTGAGAGGGGGGTTAATTACTCTCCACTCACTTTCGACTAATAAAAAGGGTAATTTCAATTTCCAATCACATGAGCCATTTTTGAAATTTCCACAACAACTTTCTATATAAACCTTATTAGCCCCCAGGGCATAACTTACAACCCTTGCACTGAAAGCTCTGAAAGGGTTATCATCCTAAAAGACCTAATTTCCAGAACTTTCGACTACGTTGAAAAAAATGGGCATAACTTAAAACCCTTGCCCTGAGGGTGGGGGGAATGAGTTGTCATCCTTAAAGACCTAATTTCCAAGACTTTCAACTGTGTTGAATAAAATGGCTATCTACAAATTTTGATTGGATGTGTTTGGGGAAAAGGGGGGCGTGATAAGGGGGTTAGTTGCCCTCAAATCACTTTCGACTATTAAAAAGTGCACTAGTCCTTTGAATTTACAATCGAATGAGCCCTTTTTTCAAGTTTCTACGACTAACATTTCAATAAAAACCTTATATGGCCCCAGGGCATAACTTATAACCCTTGCCCTGAAGACTCTGGTGGTAGTGTCCTGCTCAAAGGTATAATTTCCTGAACTTTAAACTTCGTGGAACAAAATGGCTATCGAAAAATTTTGATTGGATATGTTTGGGGAAATGGTGGGCGTGGAAGGGGTGTTAGTTGCCCTCCAATCACTTTCTACTATTAAAAAGGGCACTAGCCATTTCAATTTCCAATCAAATGAGCCCTTTTTGAAGTTTCTACGACGACGTGTTCAGTAAAAACCTTATATGCCCCCGGGGCATAACTTACAACCCTTGCCCTGAGGGCTGTTGGGGAGTGTCCTCCTCAAAAACATAATTTCTATCTAGAAATCCACAACACTGAACAAAATGGCTATCTAAAAAATTTTTATTTGATGTGTTTGGGGAAAAGGCGGGTGAGAGAAGGGGGCTAGTTGCCCTCAAATCACTTTCGACTATTAAAAATGGCACTAGATCTTTGAATTTCCAATCGAATGAGCCCCTTTTCAAGTTTCTACGACAAAGATTTCAATAAAAACTTAAATGCCCCCAGGGCATAACTTATAAACCTTGCTCTGAAGACTGTGGGGGGAGTGTCCTGCTCAAAGGTATAGTTTCCTGAACTTTAACTGCGAGGAACAAAATGGCTATCTCAAAATTTTGATTGGATGTGTTTGGGGAAATGGTGGGCGTGGAAGGGGTGTTAGTTGCCATCCAATAACTTTCGACTATTAAAAAGGGCACAAGCCGTTTCAATTTCTAATCAAATGAGCCCTATTTTATGTTACTACGACAACGCGTTCTGTAAAAACTTTATATGCCCCAAGGGCATAACTTAAAACCCTTGTCTTGAGGGCTGTGAGGGGGTTGTCATGCTCAAAGACCTAATTTCCAGAATTTAAAACTACGTTGAACAAAATGGCTATCTCAAAATTTTGATTGGATGTGTTTGGGGAAAAGGTGGGCGTGAGAGGGGGGTTAGTTACCGTCCAATCATTTTCGACTATTAAAAAGGGCACTAGCCCTTTGAATTTCCAATCGTATGAGCCTTTTTAGAAGTTTCTACGACAACGCCTTCTATAAAAACCTTATATGCCCCCAGGGCATAACTAACAATCCTTGCCCCGAGGGTGGTAGGGGAGTGTCCTCCTCAAAAACATATTTTCTATCTGGCAATCAACTACGCTGAACAAAATGGCTATCTTAAAATTTTGATTGGATGTCTTTGGGGGAATGATGGGTGTGGGGGGGCTAGTTGCCCTCTAATCACTTTCGACTGCTAAAAGGGGCACTAGCCTTTTGAATTTCCAATCTAATGAGCCTTTTTTGAAGTTTTTGCGACAACGCTTTCTATAAGAACCTGATATGCCCCCAGGGCATAACTTAAAACCCTTGCCCCGAGGGTTGTTGGGGAGTGTCCTCCTCAAAAACGTATTTTCTATCTGGAAATCAACTACGCTGAACAAAATAGCTATATGAAAATTTTGATTGGATTTCTTGGGGGGAATGATGGGCGGGGGGGGGGGAGTTGCCCTCCAATCACATTCGACTATTAAAAAGGTTACTAGCCATTTGAATTTCCGATCGAATGAGCTTTTTTTGAAGTTTCTATGACAACGCCTTCTATAAAAACCTTATATACCCCCAGGGCATAGCTTAAAACCCTTGCCCCGAGGGTTGTAGGGGAGTGTCATCCTCAAAAATATATTTTCTATCTGGAAATCAACTACGCTGAACAAAATGGCTATCTCAGAATTTTGATTGGATGTGTTTGGGGTAATGATGGGCGTGGGGCGAGGCTAGTTGCCTTTCATTAAAAGCTTTATATGCCCTCAGGGTATAACTTACAACCCTTGCCCTGAGGGCTGTAGGGGGAGGGGTTTTCATCCTTAAAGAACTAATTTCCAAAACTTTCAACTACGTTGAATAAAGTGGCTATCTAAAAATTTTGATTGTATGTGTTTGGGGAAAAGGTGGGCCTGAGAGGGGGGTTAGTTGCCCTCAAATCAGTTTAAACTATTAAAAAGGGTAGGCTACTAGCCCTTTGAATTTCAAATCGAATGAGCCCTTTTTCAAGTTTCTACGACAAAGATTTCAATAAAAAACCTTATATGCCCCCAGGGCATAACTTATAATCCTTGCGCTCAGGGTTGTGGGGGAGTGTCCTCCTCAAAAACATATTTTCTATCTGGAAATCAATTACGCTGAACAAAATAGCTATCTCAAAATTTTTATTGGATGTGTTTGGGAGAATGATGGGCGTAGGGGGGGGGGGGGCTAGTTTCCCTCCAAACACTTTCGACTATTAAAAAGGGCGTTAGCCCTTTGAATTTTCAATCGAATGAGCTTTATTTGAAGTTTCTACGACAAAGCCTTCTTTAAATACCTTACATTCCCCCAGGGCATAACTTAAAACCCATGCCCTGATGGCTCTGGGAGAGTCTTCTCCTCAAAAATATATTTTCTATCTGAAAATCAACTACACTGAACAAAATGGCAATCTCAAAATTTTGATTGGATGTGTTTGGGGAAATGATGGGCGTGGGGGGGATACTATCCCTCCAATAACTTTCGACTATTAAAAAGGGCACTAGCTCTTTGAATTTCCAATCAAATGAGCCTTTTTTTGAAGTTTCTACGACAACGCCTTCTATAAAAACCTTATTTGGCCCCAGGGCATAACTTAAAACCATTGCCGTGAGGGTTGTAGGGGAGTGTCCTCCTCAAAAATATATTTTCTATCTGGAAATTAACTACACTGAACAAAATGGCAATCTCAAAATTTTGATTGGATGTGTTTCGGGAAATGATTGGCGTGGGGGCGGGGGCGGGCTGGTTTCCTTACAATCACTTTCGACTATTAAAAAGGGCACTAGCCCTTTGAATTTTCAATCAAATGCGCCTTTTTTTAAGTTTCTACGACAACACCTTCTATGAAAACTTTGTTTGGCCTCAGGGCATAACTTAAAACCCTTGCCGTGAGGGTTGTTGGGGAGTGTCCTCCACAAAAAAATATTTTCTATTTGGAAATCAACTACGCTGAACAAAATGGCTATCCCAAAATTTTGATGGGTTGTGTTGGGGGGAATGCTGGGCGGGGGGGGGGGGCTAGTTGCCCTCCAATCACTTTCAACTATTAAAAAGCATATTAGCCCTTCGAATTTCCAATCGAATGAGCCTGTTTTGAAGTTTCTACGACATCGCCATCTATAAAAACCTTATATTCCCCCAGGGCATAACTAAAAACCCTTGCCCTGAGGGTTGTGGGGGAGTTTCCTCCTCAAAACATATTTTCTGTCTGGAAATCAACTACGCTGAACAAAATGGTTATCTTATAATTTTGATTGGGTGTGTTTGGGGAAAAGGTGGGCGTGAGAGGGGGGTTAGTTACCGTCCAATCACTTTCAACTATTAAAAAGGGCACTAGCCCTTTAAATTTCCAATCGAATTAGCATTTTTAGAAGTTTCTACGACAACGCCTTCTATAAAAACCTTATATGCCCCCAGGGCATAACTAACAATCCTTGCCCCGAGGGTGGTAGGGGAGTGTCCTCCTCAAAAACATATTTTCTATCTGGCAATCAACTACGCTGAACAAAATGGCTATCTCTAAATTTTGATTGGATGTGTTTGGGGGAATGATGGTTGTGGGGGGGCTAGTTGCCCTCTAATCACTTCCGACTACTAAAAGGGGCACTAGCCCTTTGAATTTCCAATCTAATGAGCCTTTTTTGAAGTTTCTGCAACAACTCTTTCTATAAAAACCTGATATGCCCCCAGGGCATAACTTAAAACCCTTGCCCCGAGGGTTGTAGGGTAGTGTCCTCCTCAAAAACGTATTTTCTATCTGGAAATCAACTATGCTGAACAAAATAGCTATATGAAAATTTGATTGGATTTGTTTGGGGGAATGATGGGCGTGGGGGGGGGGATTTGCCCTCCAATCACATTCGACTATTAAAAAGGTTACTAGCCATTTGAATTTCCGATCGAATGAGCTTTTTTTGAAGTTTCTATGACAACGCCTTCTATAAAAACCTTATATACCCCCAGGGCATAGCTTAAAACCCTTGCCCCGAGGGTTGTGGGGGAGTGTCATCCTCAAAAATATATTTTCTATCTGGAAATCAACTACGCTGAACAAAATGGCTATCTCAGAATTTTGATTGGATGTGTTTGGGGTAATGATGGGCGTGGGGGGGGGGATAGTTGCCTTTCATTAAAAACTTTATATGCCCTCAGGGTATAACTTACAACCCTTGCCCTGAGGGCTGTGGGGGGAGGGGTTTTCATCCTTAAAGAACTAATTTCCAAAACTTTCAACTACGTTGAATAAAGTGGCTATCTAAAAATTTTGATTGTATGTGTTTGGGGAAAAGGTGGGCCTGAGAGGGGGGTTAGTTGCCCTCAAATCAGTTTAAACTATTAAAAACGGTAGGCTACTAACCCTTTGAATTTCAAATCGAATGAGCCCTTTTTCAAGTTTCTACGACAAAGATTTCAATAAAAAACCTTATATGCCCCCAGGGCATAACTTATAATCCTTGCACCCAGGGTTGTGGGGGACTTTCCTCCTCAAAAATATATTTTCTATCTTGAAATCAACTACGCTGAACAAAATAGCTATCTCAAAATTTTTATTGGATGTGTTTGGGAGAATGATGGGCGTAGGGGGGGGGGGGGGGGGCTAGTTGCCCTCCAATTACTTTCGACTATTGAAAAGAGCGTTAGCTCTTTGAATTTTCAATCGAATGAGCTTTATTTGAAGTTTCTACGACAAAGCCTTCTTTAAAAACCTTAAATTCCCCCAGGGCATAACTTAAAACCCATGCCCTGATGGCTCTGGGGGAGTGTCCTCCTCAAAAATATATTTTCTATTTGGAAATCAACTACACTGAACAAAATGGCTATCTCAAAATTTTGATTGGATTTGTTTGGGGAAATGATTGGCGTGGGGGGGGGGGCTAGTGACCCACCAATAACTTTCGAATATTAAAAAGGGCACTAGCCCTTTTAATTTCCAATCAAATGAGCCTTTTTTTGAAGTTTTTACGACAACGCCTTCTATAAAAACTTTATTTGGCCCCAGGGCATAACTTAAAACCCTTGCCGTGAGGGTTGTGGGGGAGTGTCCTCCTCAAAAATATATTTTCTATCTGGAAATCAATTACGCTGAACAAAATGGCTACTTGCCCTCCAATCACTTTCGACTATTAAAAAGCATACTAGCCCTTCGAATTTCATATCGAGTGAGCCTGTTTTGAAGTTTGTACGACAACGCCATCTATAAAACCTTATATTCCCCCAGGGCATAACTAAAAACCCTTGCCCTGAGGGTTGTTGGGGAGTTTCCACCTCAAAAACATATTTTCTGTCTGGAAATCAACTACGCTGAACAAAATGGCTATATCAAAATTTTGATTGGGTGTGTTTGGGGGAATGATGGGCGTGGGAGATGGGGGCTAGTTGTCCTCCAATCATTTTCGACTATTGAAAATGGCACTAGAACTCTCAATTTCCAATCGAATTAGCCCCTTTTGAAATTTCTATGACGACCCCTTCCATATGAATTAACCTGCTCTAAAGGAAAAAATAATAAATAGTACATTGTGCCCACATCGTTCTTATATGCCCTCAGGGCATAACTTAAAACCCTTGCCCCGAGGGTTGTGGGGGAGTGTCCTCCTCAAAAATATATTTTCTATCTGGAAATCAACTACGCTGAATAAAATGCCTATCTCAAAAAATTTGATTGAATTTGTTTGGGGGAATGATGGGTGTGGGGGGGGGGGGCTAGTTGCCCTCCAGTCACTTTAGACTATTAAAAAGGGCACTAGCCACTCCAATTTCCAATCAAATGAGCCCTTTTCAAAGTTTCTACGACAACTCCTTCGATACGAAGTGCCCGGGTATGGAGATAAAAAAAAAACAACACATTGTGCCCACATCGTTCTTTACATAGGCAGCGCTAGCACGCTGCCTATGATTATTATATATATGTAACAATATGCATTGGGAAGGGAATGCTTGCCTGAGAAACCTCGCTCTTTACGCTAAAGTTTTCTTATAGAATTGAAAAAATTCTTACTTTTCTAATTAAGCAGCCATTGTGTTTTATGAATCGTTGTTACAGAATTGGGACAAAAAGTCACAGCTTTAGCGTAAAGAGCAAGGTCTTGAGGAGGTGGCAATCCCTTTCATATACGTAATTATTTCTGATGGTTTTAAGTTTTGATGTTACTCCCTACTTTCAGTTAAAAAACTTAAATTTAACTTCAGTTAAATTTAATTTATGATCGTTTTTTCCCCCTCTCTGGGGAAATTCCTTTCGGGCAATTCAATTTTAGCTGAAAACTCCACCCACAAGATTTCTTGTGGATGAGCTCGGGTGAAAAATTTCTCTCAGCGCACATTCATTTGAAAAAAGACCTTAATTTCTGATTATTTTTAAAATTATGTCGATAATACGCTCCACCGTGGAAAAGTTTTCCTGGAAAATGCCAGCAAAAGGGCTACTCCCTTATGAGTTTGGGAGCATTTCTGGTCTACGCTGTTATTATGAAAGTAAATAGCAACATCAAACCCCAAAATGAGCAGAATTTATTCCGTATAGGAGGGGGACTACCCCTTCTTCATCCATACCTCCACCTCATGGTCTCAGAAACTTCGGAGTGTGCTCATTAGATCAGAAATCTAGAGTTCTAGTCCTGTTTTTTAAACCCCAAAGGGATTGGAGATCAACCAGCCAAGTAGGGGTGGTATTTTTAGGGGGGGGTGTATTTTCCGAGGAGGATTTTCCGGAGCATATTTTCTAGGGGAGATATTTTCCGCCGGAGGGGGGCTATTTTCCGCGTGGGGGGTATTTTCCGAGGGCTATTTTTCGCGGGGGGAAGGGGTGTTTCCAAGGGCTGATTTTCCAGAAGGGGGTATTTTTTTTGGAGGGAGGAAAATTTTTCAGGGGTGTTTTCGGGGGGGGGGGGGGGTAAACCCCAGACACCATCTTTTTCGAGCCAATCGACAAAAGACTATTTGCCCTTTTGATGTGGGTCCTATTTTTGGGGATCCACATTCTTTGACATTAAGCTTCTTTTTGGCCCAAGGACTTTTGGCAACAAGTTTCAAACTGACCAGGGACAAAATTTTATTTGTATTGTTCCTGGGCTCCCTACTTCACTCTCCTCACAACAGAACATTTGATCCGTTTGACCCAATTAACGATCCCTGAAAGTTTCGAGCCAATCGCAAACCCAAAATCAAACAAGCCCCACACTTTTCAATTATAAATTTCATGTGTAAATAACTGGGGCAATACGATTGCCCCATGGGCTCTGGGGGCTGGACAATCCTGAAGGTATATTTATTAGGTGTTTCCACCATTTCGAACAAAAACTGTTTGAAATTTCAACCAAAATCCGTTGGGGTTGTGGTTATCGAAAAGGGCAAGAAGGAGGAATGGTTGCCCTCCAATCACTATCGGCTCTAAAAAAGAGAATTAGAAGTCTCAATTTCCGAGCTAACCTGTGGTAGTGTGCTGCTGTGACAGCTTTTAGAAGTAGAGGGTTAAGGGAACTTCTAATTTTGTTTTTGGGGAAAAGACCAAAATTTCCTGTCTCCGGCCTCACCAGTGGCAGTTGAGGCCTCTCTTGCGCCCGAGACAAAATTTTGATTAGTACATCCCCCCCCCCCCCCTGTGTCCCACAAGTTTTTCGACCAAATTTTAACAAAATTTTTATTTATTAACAAAATTATTTTCAATTTATTACTTAATTATTGATTTATTTTTCAATTATTTTTCAATTTATTATTAAAACTATTTAATTATTATTAATTATTTAAATTTAATTATTTAATAATTAGTGTTTAATTATTATATTAATTATTAATTACTTAATAATTTATAAGTTGTTTTCATTTATTAACTACCCTCTCTAGTGTATTAATAGAATTTCAAAAATGATTACAACCGTTAGATTGTTTTATTTTGAAATTTTACGAGGGCATTTCTAAAAAGTCGAGTTTGATTAATGCCAATGAAATATAATAAAATAGGATGAATATATAATAGTTTATAAACAAATTTAGGCTATATATTTGCACATTAGGGGGGGGGATAAAGCATGGTATATATTAAATACGTAACCTAACCTAGGTACCTCTCCGCTCCCCCCTAAACCCCAAAAAACAACAGTTTAAATATCGTATACGCAATGAAAACCACGCTATGCATTCCATTACTTTATAGCGGTGTCTTGAATTAACCCGTCAAAAAACGGGTTATTCGTGACTGGTTTCCTTGTAACTATCCATATAATGCCCAAGTACCGTCTTTTTTTTTTACGCTTGTCGCCATACAGGTCAGTTTATCTACATTTGATGCACTTTGTTTGTATTTTTTCTGGCAGGTTTATATTTTCTGGACTGTTGATTATCCGAGCCTAACACATCTCTTTTTATGTTCCATATTGCAGTGCAAAATGCCTACCCGTAGCTCTACGACCGCTGATCAAACTCCAATCCTTTCTGGGACTCGGATAGCCATCGCAGTTGAATACCCTCGCGAACATGTGACAAGGAAGGCTCCTAAGAAAAGCCGCGGAGACACAGATGAAGGTCTTAGCAAAGGTTTAATAGAAAGCTTTAAGTCACAGATTCTTCTAACTGGGTAAGTTTGTGTGCAAGAGGGAAGAAAAAAAGTCATTCTCACTTTTTTCCATAGTATAGTTTGGAGTTCCCGGGCAACTTAACCCCGTGAAACTCATCCCATTTAAATGAAACCTCGTGCAACTCAACCCCCTTTAGGTCAAACCCGTTCAAGTCAACGCCCGTTTAACTAAGCCCCTATTTTACTCAACCCCATTCAATTCAACCGCCTTGCAATTCAACCCTTAGGCTAGGTTCAGCTGCCTGAACGGGGGTTTAGTTGAACGAGGGTTGATTTGCATGGGGTTGAATTATATTTGGGTTGAGTAAAATGGTGGTTGATTTGCCTGGGAGTTGATTTAAACGAGAGTCGAATTGCACAGATGTTGAATTGAATAAGGGTTGAGTTATATAGGTATTGATCTAAATGGAGGCTGAGTTGTCCGGGAGTTGGGTTGAATGGGATTAAATTCAATGAAGGTTGAGATGCACAGGAACTGAGTTAAACGGGGGTTCAGATGAAGAAGAGCTCAATTGAATGAGGGCTCAGTTAAATCAGTTCAGTTGAGAGGGGCTCAGATACAGGTACATCATAGTTTGGAGTTGCCTTTCAAGTCTGAGCAGTCTGAGCAAAGTAGTATGATTGTCTTTCTGTAGTATTGTTCAGTTCTCAGTTACTTGATAGAATAGTTTCATCAGTTCTTTTCGAAAATCACTTCCGAGCCGCATTAGGCGAAACAGTATTTTGTCGGCAATAACATTCCTGGCATTTTTTTCCTTGCAAGATTTTTCTGATGCTCTCATTCCGTATTTTTTTTATTTTTCACTTTTTTGTAAAAGTAAACTTGTCAATTTTATTAATTATTGGCACCCTTGTCACGTTGCTCCCCTCCTCCTGGATTTTGCTCTAGATCCATCTTTGTTTTCCTGCAGCAAAGTTAATGACAATGCTGGAAGTAAACTTCAGTACAAAACTAGAAGGGGAGAGCAGTTTTTAAAAACACACACACAAAAAATAACGATGTTATATGTTAAATCCATAAATCTTGAATTTTCAAGCTTCTTAAAAAGAAAATTTCCTAGTATTACGGAAGTAGAGAGCTAAGTTATACTTTGCATAAAGCTATAGAAATTACCATGCTATTTGCGTGAAGCCCTAGGAAAACATTTCCAGAGCATCTACTTATGGATTTGCTTGGTTTATGTTCCTTCCTGTGCTATTTGCTTGCCTTATGTTCCTTGGTACCTTTCCAGAGCATGTACTTATAGATTTTCTTGGTTTATGGTCCTTCCTATGCTATTCTAAGGGTTTATGTTCCTTCCTATGCTATTCTGAGGGTGTATGTTCCTTCCTATGCTATTCTAAGGGTTTATGTTCCTTCCTATACTATTCTGAGGGTTTATGTTCCTTCCTAGGTTATTCTAAGTGTTTATGTTCCTTCCTATGCTATTCTAAGGGTTTATGTTCCTTCCTATGCAATTCTAAGAGTTTATGTTCCTTCCTATGCTATTCTAAGGGTTTATGTTCCTTCCTATGCTATTAAAAGGGTTTATGTTCCTTCCTATGCTATTCTAAGGGTTTATGTTCCTTCCAATGCTATTCTATGTGACCTCTACACGTGATTAAACATGTTTTGAAACTACATGCTATTTGCTTGCCTTTCCCTTGGTACCTTTCCAAACAAAGTGATAAAAAAAAATATCTAGCAACTTCGTTCATTGTGATAGTGTATAAGGTTTGAAACCCACGCCTGAGGCACTTCAGTTTCACGTGCACATTGTAAAAAGCGAGCAGTACGAGCGGGGATTCCCCAATGGTTCCTGAAGTCTAGCTTTTTACACAAGTTTGTTTCAACTCCACGTTTTCAACCAGACTGGTTTTTGAGACAACACCCATAAAGCGAGCAGTACGAGTGGGGATTCCCCACTGGTTCCCCAAAACTAGCTTGTTACACAAGTTTGCTTCAACTCCACGTTTTCAACCAGACTGGTTTTTGAGACAACACCCATTTCTGAAGACCAATCAGAGAGAGAGTGGAGGTTACTCCATATACGATAACTTGATCGGTGATTGGATTCAAATAAAAGGAGTGATTTTCATTCGTCCTTGAGATTTTGTATATAATGCTCATGCATTACGATTAAATTTTTATAATGTTTTAATACATCGTGGATAACACATTTGATATTATTGACTTTGAAGCTATGGATACATCGATTTACAATGTAAGTTCAGTTTAGTAAATTTTCTTAATTTATTCCCAAATAAAATCATTTTACGACCCCGCTAGTTAATTCAAATTCAGGGCATAGCCCCTCCCCCCAACAATAGAAACTCTACAATATGATGATTATAGTCGCTAGAAAACGTAAAATACGCTCTTTTTTCCATTACGTAAACCCCATCTTCCCCCCCCCCTCTGTTTAGAAGTTTAATTCATTCATTACAAATAGTTCTTTTGTTCAAAAAATGTCCTTTCCCCATTCATGCTTTTAAAATGTGCTTTCTTTATCGGCTTAAATAAAACCACCTGTGTTTAACCTTTTTACAAAACGGTGATTTTCATAAGACAAAAACTTCACACACTTCTCTTATCGCCATGGATTAATGCCACTTGTGTTTGTGTAGTTCAAGACACTTTGAAAAATAGATTGTTTTTTGGCCAAATTAGACGAGATACTCTATTTGATGAAAGCAAATGGTTTTCATAGATGATTAAGAGGCTTTTATAAAAAATATAAGGCGGGGAACGGGGGCAATGTAACAATTCTAACACCTTCGTTGTAAGGTGAAAAACAAACTATTTCTTCGCATGAAAAGTAAGGGGGGATTCTTTGTGCAGACACGTATACCCTTTGACAAGAAAACTAATGTGATCATTCCGACACGCAACACTGAAGTTTAGTATTTTGTTAGCTTTTAATTATACCATATTTATGGCTGACTATTTTTAGATCTATATTTTTAATCATTGTATTGGATTTGATGCAGCGGGGGGGGAGAATTTAGCGTTTTTCCATACTGAATTTTGTCTTCTTTTTAAGGACAATTTTGAAGAGTCCGTACCTCCCCCTCAAAAGAGAACTAAGGCTAATGGCGATACTTAAATGCAACAACTGGAGATAGCTGAGCCATCCAGGGCCCTGCGAATACAGTCTGGTCAAAAACCGAAAAGAGAATGGGTGGCTGCTCACAGGATGGTGAACCCCGCTGGCTCATCTGTACAAGCCAGTGACATCGCCGCCGCATCTATGCAAGAGACGGACATCACCGCCCCATCTATCCCCCATCATGCTTTGCCAGGACCATCCGGCACTCAACAGCAGTCTGAATTTGTAAATGTAAGGGTTTTTACCTAATGTACTTTACGTTATTGCTATTACAAATAGTAGATTTGTAAAAAAACGGGTAGATTTGTAGGAAAAGGAATCTGCTTCTAATCTGATCGCTATTTTTTATGGATGGCTAGATTTGTAGGAAAAAAGAGTCGTTTTTTTTAATGAGAGGGTTGCTATATATATTTCTGGCCTAATAATGAAAATACGCATATTTATCAACGAAAATTGTTTTATTGTTTTTCAAAATATTCTCCATCAAGATTTATACACTTTTGCATGCGCTCAAACCAATTTTCGAAGCACTTTTTCCACTCCGATTGAGACACCTCCAAAACATGGTATTTGAATGCTTCAACAGCATCTTCTGGCGACGAAAATCGTTGTCCACGCATTTTTTTCTTGATGTGTGGGAATAAAAAGAAGTCATTGGGTGCCAAGTCAGGGCTGTACGGCGGATGACCCATCAATTCGACGTTTTGGTTGGTCAAAAAGGCGCTGGTTTGAGCCGATGTGTGAGAGCTCGCATTGTCATGGTGCAGAATGATGCGTCTTCTCTTGTTCGTTTTTCGAATTTCTCCGAAGACTTCAGACAAACAAATGGTGGTGTACCACTCAGAATTGACCGTCCTACGTTGCTCAAGCGGAACAGTCGCGACATGACCAGTTTTGCCGAAGAAACAGGCGACCATTTGCTTCGAAGTGCTTCTTCCACGAACAACTTTCGTTGGATTTGGCTCATCTTGGAAGACCCACACGGTCGATTGCTGTTTTGTTTCGGGCTCATACGCATAGATCCATGATTCGTCACCTGTGACGATCTTATAAACGTCTTTTGAAGCACCGCGATCGTATTTTTTGAGCATTTCTTTACACCAATCCACACGAGCCTTCTTTTGAGCGATTGTCAAATTGTGCGGGATCCAACGAGAACAAATTTTTTTTACGGCCAGGTGTTCATGCAATATCGAATGTATGCTGGTGGGAGAAATGCCTAGGCATGCCTCTATCTCACGGTATGTCACATGACGGTCTTGCATTATCAGTTCACGTACGGCATCAATGTTTTCTGGCACAACGGCTGTTTTTGGATGACCTTCACGGAATTCGTCTTTGAGCGAGCGTCGGCCACGATTGAATTCGTTGTACCAGTTTTTCACAGTGCTGTAGGATGGTGCTTCGTCGCCATACAAAGATTTAAGTTCATCGATGCACTCTTGTCGTGATAATCCACGTCGAAAGTTGTGAAAAGTGATCGCACGAAAATGTTCACGAGTTAATTCCATTTTTTTGCCACATTGATTTTTTCAAGACCCTGTAAAAGAAAAAACAATTGTCGTTAGTCAAAAAGTTCTGAGTACATTTATGCTACAAAAGTTCAAACTTTCCAATGGAAATGTCAGATTGCACCTGGCAACACTTCCGTATTTTATTGCTATTAGTCAAACGCTGCGATGTGTGTGCACGTATGTGTGCATGTGTGTGTGAGCGTGCACGTGTGTGTTCGTGTGCGTTTGTGCACATGTGTGTGTGTGTGTGGGCGAGAGTGTACGTGTGTGTGTGTGTGTGTGCGTGTGTGCTATTAACAAAATTTTTATTCACTTTTTTCTTAAATAATAGTATAATCAAAAATTTATAATATGCCGTGCATTTGCTTGATTATTATGAATCCAACTAAGAAAAAAAACAACATGACACCGGTATATATGTTGGAAAAGGAATCTGCTTCTATTCTGTTGCTATTTCTTATAAATGGCTAGATTTGCTGGAAAAAAGAGTCAGTTTTTTTTAATGAGCTATTAAGACATTTATTGAGTTGATTTTTTTTACCGTATTTTATTGCTATTAGTCAAACGTTGCGATGTGTGTGCGCGTGTGTGCACATGTGTATGTGTGTGTGTGTGTGTGTGAGCGTGTACGTGTGGGCGTGTGCGTGTGTGCGCATGTGTGTGTGTGTGTTTGCGTGTGTGCGCATGTGTGTGTGTGTGTGTTAGCGTGTGCGTGTGTGTGTGTGTGTGTATGTGTGGGTATGTGTGCTATTAACAAAATTTGTAATTTATTATGCATTTTTTTTATAAATAATGCTATAAGCAAAAATTTGTAATTTATTATGCATTTGTTTGACAGATACGAATCCAATTAAGAAAAAAAAACATCTTGTTTGATAAATAATATGAATACGAATCCAACTAAGAAAAAAATAAATAGTGTGCTATACTTGGGATAAAACTTTCCTCCAAGAAAAAAAACTCAATCCATTCATTTTAGTTTCAGGGGGAAGCTACGAAAACAACTGCCTTCCCTGGCCCAGGACTTCAAAATATCATGGGCAATTGTCCACTGTCGCTGGATGATGTTAGTGAAGGTATGTCATTTAGTATCCCCCTGGATTTTCAATTTACAACTGAAGAAATGGACAGGCTTATGGAAATTATTGGATCTAATGTTTCCGGCGACATTTTTGACGATGACTTTACTATTAGTGAATTGGATCCTGTGAAAATAGGTGCATGACATGAGAATAGTGTCACGTCCCCGGAACTACTTTAATTCTATTTGCTAGAATCTGCTCTAGGGCACTTGCAAACTCATAGGGTAGATTTTAATCCTCCCGAGAAAAACCTGGTTGACGGGAGTGTCATTTTAACAGACCCTGTAAATATTCTTCATACCTACATCGACCAAATTCAAGCACTTATAGAGATTCAGATTCAGAATTGGGGGGTCAAGGGGGGGTTAAAGCATCGGTAAATCAAAAAGTTTATTTACAAAATGGGACATCTGGGGACATTTTTTACTTTCATTTTTCAACTGGCAACCAAACTTTTTACCCTGGTCCAAATGAATTTTAGGGCAACTTTTTCAATTGGGTTAATAAATTAACATAAACTTTTGACACATTTAACGAGAGGGGAGGCGGATCCACCATTTTATACATTGAATACATAGATCTGAATCTCAGTAGATTTAAAAAAAATTAGTTTAAGGGGGGCGGGTAGTAGTCGACGAATAAAATGCCACCCAGATTTGTCGGCTACAGGAGGGATTCAGGGTTTCAATTTTGAAACAGGGCTGCAATGCTTTAAATGTGCAGTTTTAGCAGCAGCCCATAAAACATTGAATTATAAGTCGGCAATGAAAAATCTCGACAGACTTGCGCGTAACGGTGGAAAAAATTTCCCTAAAGTAAATTTTGATTGTTTAGAGGGGAAGTATCCGGTGTCCTTAAAAGAAATAACCATATTTGAAAAAACAAATGAAAATCGGTTGGGGGTGGTTCTTCTCCAATATGACACAGAATTTGTAAATGGGGGAAAGAAACCAAATAAAAAGGGATTTTATATTCAGTTAGGACACCGTTGGTAGATAATGTTAAAAATTGGGTTTGGGTTATTTATGACCATCCCAAAGATGTAAATTCCTATGTTCATTTTTTCCCCGTTACGGCAATAAGTCGACTCTTATCTCAAGGTGTGAAGAAAGGGGAACGTCACTATTGCCCCATGTGCCTTTCCCCATTTAGAAATGAACAAACATTCACGGATCACATGAGATATTGTAAAATTCATTGCAATCAAAGAATAGAAATGCCGGCAGAAGGCAAGATACTTTACAATTTAAAAACTTCCGAAATTCCCTGCTACAGGTTGATAAAGTATCTTTAGACTGTGAATCAAGACTGGTGGAGGTATCGGACCAATTAAGGCCGAATATAGTCAATAAACACAAAACTAGTTGCGTGTTCCTAAGCGCATGCCGGTCGCAATTCCAACGATAAAAGGCAACTGGAAGAGTTTTTTTTTACTATGGATGAGGAGGGTATCAAGGAGAAGTTATTGGTGTCTTTAATAAAAACAGCGAACGGTGCAATTTCACGATTGCGTCACACCAACTACCCAATGTCATTATCAGATAAGGAGCAACTGGCACAAGAAAAGGGGACAATTTGTAGGGTTTGTAGGGGTGCTCTTGCCGTAAAAGACGCTGTCCAGGATCACAATCATCTTATTGACCCCAATTCAACGGGGAAAAGTAACTTTGGGGGGTTGGCTCACAATTCATGCAATTTAAAAATTAAACAGCAACTCTTTCTGCCGGTTTTAATACATAATTCTAACTAGGATCTGGAGTATGTGCCACCAGCAATGGCACATTTTCAAAGAAATGGAACAGTGGATGATGCATGGGTAATAGACAGCATTTCCTACAAAATCATTCCTAAATCGTCGGAAAAGTTGCTTGTTTTGGAATTTATGTGGAGATATGTTGAAGACGACATTGAGTACACGAATAAAATTCGCTTTTTAGATTCCTACAGTTTTTTCCCTAAATCATTGAGCGAATTAATTCAAGTGCAGAAAAACGATGACGGCTGCAACGCTTTCCCCGTTTTCAAGCAACAATTTCCAAATGATTTATACAATTTGTTGACGGTCATGGGCATATACCTTTATGATTATTATTGTTCCATGTCGAGAGTTGCCGAGAAAATTAGTCCCTCGATCGAATCGTTTTACGACAGTCTACACAATCGTAGATACACCCCTGGTGAATAAAATTTTGCTAAGAAAAGTGTGGGCAGAGAGATGGTGTAAAAATGGGTTTGAATACTGCAAGCTGTATTTGTCAAGTGATGTGTTAACTTTGTTAGACATTATGTGTAAAAATACGGATAAAATCTATGGGGAATTTAATCTTGATTTAGGATATTATTTTTCATCTCCTCATCTGGTAATGGACCTCATCCTAAAAATTAGCTGGGAAAAAATCGGGCTGATTACCGACATCGATCAGCACCTGTTCATCGAGCGGTCAAGGAGGGGTGGATGCGTTTTTCACGGGGATCGTATCCTGGAAACTGATCCAACTGGAGAGAAGACGGGGACAAAATCAGATGCAGTTGTCATTGATATGAATTCTCTCTACCCCTCGGCCAAGTCCCATTATGCGCTACCCTGCGATGACTATGAATGGCTCAATGACCCTCAAGCCTCCAATTTCCCCAACATTGACAGTGTTGAGGAGAATGGGCAGGTTGAATGGTTTTTTGAAATTGATGGGGAGATACCAGTTGAGCTTCACGATTCCGTAAAGGATTTTATTTTTCCATGCATCAATTGACCTGTGAATAGGGACTCTTTGAGCCCCCGCAACAGACGTTTAGTCGAGGTGGACGGATTGCATTGGTTACCTTCAAAACAAAAACTTATTGCCGATCTTCTGCCCAAAAAAAATTTATTGAACATCATGTGGTTTTAAAATACATGTGCAGCAACAATTTCAATGTCACAAAACCTCTTAGAGCCCTCCATTTGAGTCAAAAATCCTTTCTGAAAACGTTTGTTGACGCCTTTGTTAAGAAATGTTCTGAAGCGCAGACAAAAGCCGAAAAAGAAATCTATAAGCTCATTTTAAATTCGACTTTTGGTAAAATGTGTGAGAGTGTTCGCAATAGGAATCGTTGTGACATCGTGACCGATCCCAAACAATGTGCTCGAATTATTGCCGACTCAAATTACACTTCCTTTACAATTATTGGCCCGGAAATGTTACTATTGAATAGAAAAAAAAGAAGCATTGTCCTGAATAAAAATATTGCTGCAGGCAGTGCGATTTTGGAGATCTCTAAAAAGCTCATGTTGGAATTCTATTACAATGTGGCTAGGGTACAGTGGCCGGAGAAGGGGCAAGTAGAGGTCTGCTACGGGGACACAGATTTCCTACTGCTAAAAGTAAAAACCCCAAACCTAATTGATGATTTGGCGCACGGTGAAATCAGCAGCTCGCGGATAGACAACACCAATTGGAGTGGGCTTTACCCAGAGCTAGTGAAACGTCGGGTACCAAATCAGCTTTTGTTTTTAAAATCAGAAACGTGAAGCGACATGATTTCCCGTGGTATGTTTGTACGTCCGAAGGTGTACTTTATACACACACACGACGAGGAAATCATGAAAATTTGCAAAGGAGTACCCACGCGCTATGTGGATAAGAATTTCAACATGGACATCTATAGGAATTGTATTGTTGAAAATGCAATTCCACGAACAAAATTGTTGGCAATTCGTTCACTTAACTACAGGAACTTCACAGTAAATATAGAAAAAATTACCATGAGTATCATTTCCGACAAGGTCTATGTTTGTCAAGACGGTGTGACTACCCTCCCCCTGGGGCACTATTTAACTTCCGACCTAGCCAAATGTGTTAGCCATAGGGAAAGTCTCGGTTTGAGTAAAATCCAATAAATATTTCCCAAAACCTTGGGGGGGGGCTTGCGGCCTGGGGAGGGGGAGGGGGGGGGGCTCTCGGCCCGGGGGGCACCTGGCCGGCCGCCAGCGGGGTGCGCGCCGCCACTACCAAAATTATCTTTATTTTTTTTACTTAGAGCAGATTTTTTTTGTAAATATACATGTTGCATTCAAATTAAAAAAAAGTGATATTATTCAAAGTGTGTTTTCTTTCATTAAATATTGTATTTTTTATAAATAAAGTATATTTATTAAAGTGTTTTTTCTAGTGCATTTTTTATTATAAATAAATAAAAAAAAAGTGTATTTATCTTTGTTTTCTGTAATGTGTTGTTTTTAATACAAGAAATATGATTCTTTATTGATTTTGTTCTTCTCATTATTATTATTGAACGGACTAGTAGTATTAGGGAAATTATGTATTCATTATACAACTATATTCTACAGCTAGTTGTCTAGGTGAACTGTTGAAGGGAACATGTATCGATTTCAAACACCAATCAGATCGTTTCTGTGTGGGCCATCAATGTCAGGCAAAACAACACTCTTAACTAAAATAATTAAAAATTGTGATAAAATGTTTGTGAAAAAGCCGATTAAATCTACTATTGTTACAGTATTTGGCAGGAGTCATACGATAAAATAAAAGCAATTGGCAAAGCGGGATTGGTGCAGATACAATTCATACAGGGACTTGATGTTTTCAACATTATTGAACCAAACTCTTGGCTGATTATTTACGATCTGGCTGAATCTATTGAACAATGGTCCCAGGAAATGCTGCAATTGTTCACTGTTCACTCTCATCATGAACAGATTTCCATTACTCTGGTTCTACACAATCTCTTTCATCAGAGCAAATGTATGCGAACACTTGCATTGAACTGCACCTACTATATTATCTACAGAGTTGTTCATGATTCTAGCTCGCTATGAACTCTCAATAAACAAATATATCCAGGCGCCCCCAAATTTCTGCTCTCAGCGTACAATCAGGCAACTAATAAACCCTACGGCTATATCCTATACGATCTTAATCAAAATACACCCAAGGATTTGCGTGTAGTCACAGATATTTTTGACAATGAAATTACAGTATATCTCCCCTTGAACAGTAAGAAGACCTATTAATCGACATCAAGACACTGAAGAAAGTACATGAAAGTATGTGTACATTTTCCGTTCTAAGCACTCCAAAACCCCCACTTTAGAAAGCTGTCCTCACGCTTCTCGTCGACAATGGCTTTATTTTTCTATTAACCGAACGTTGTTTAAATTTAACTTAGGGCAACGTTCAACTATCATAAGTGGTTTAGTAACAGGCAAAGCAACATCGTTCGATTGTACGTACATTGGCTTCTAAAAACACAGGAAAGAATTTTAAAAGGACACGACTTCTTCAGGCAGGCGGTAGCTTTTTCACGTTGTTACTGCCGATAATTGCAGGACTTGTAAACAGTTTCCTCTAGAGAGAACGGCAAAACCCTATCAATTGACTCCAATAGAACTCGCTCTCTCACCCGTGGAACACTTTGAGGACAATCTGAGTAAATTCATTGACAACGAGAATATTGAGGAAGATAAAAAACTGATTTTACTTCAAGATGCACTTCGCCGAGTGGACAAACATAAGCCCTATCGTGCGAAGGCCAGCGATATTGATCACAAAAAAGAATCATCTCCTCAGGATTCTGCTGCTGAAACACAATTAAAGACGGAGGAATTGGATTCAATTGTATCAAAAGTTGGATATCTAATGTCCCACTCATATCGTGAACAAAGTAAACGACTCATAACATATCTCATGGCAAGTGGTCAAGATCATATTCAAGTTGATAGCAATGTGAAAGAGATTATAATTCAAGGCAAGAGCTATAATCTACTTGATTTAATCTATGATGTGGTTACAAATCGTCAGGAACTTTTATCATTTGAAATTCATCTATACAGCTTTTTAATTACATTAAGCTTCCTCAAACGTTTTATTCGAAATTGGCAAATTCTAAAAAAATTAAATGAACATGCACCATTGTCAACACCATTAAAATATGAACATGAAGAAGAAGAAGAAGATTTTAAATCAATTTTGGAAAATATTAGCACACCTAGTGGAAACTTAACAATAAGGAGGAGCATTACACCACTGATAGCTAGACAAAAGCGAAGACGTATCAAGTCAACGTCACCACCACCCCCACCAACCACCAGTATACAAAAGGGTAGCGGACGTTACACTACACGTTTACATTCAAAATGGTTGAAGTTCTGAAACGTGTTTATGAAAATATTGGTGAAGTGGGGAGTTTAAGTTCCCCCACCACTCTATCCAAAGTCACTGGTGTTCACGCTAAAAGTGTACATGACTATCTACAAAATGAATCAAATTACTCTCTGCATAGAAATCAAAGGCTTCGTGCTAATCCATATCGAAAAACTAAAGCCTTTTTCCCATTGTATATAATACAAGCAGATCTCTTAACTCTGGATGAAATTCAACGACGTTACAATATATCATACAAGTACATTCTACTTGCAATCAGTGTTTTTAGTCGCTATGCATATGCAATTCCACTGCAGTCAAAGAGAGGTGTTGAAGTTGCTCAGGCCGTTGAAAGTATTCTCGAACAGGATTCGTTTAAAAAAATTCAAACGGATCGTGGTAGTGAATTTGTTAATCCCCATGGTGCAAAAGTGCTAGCAAAATATAATACACTGCTCTATCATAGGCATAGTCCTGTAAAGGCTACATTGGCCGAACGATTGATAAGAACTATTTGACTTTTAATTTCAAGATATTCTACATTGAAAAATACATCTGCTTTTATTCATGATTAAGGTAAATCATGTTGATTTATTTTCAACAACCTCATCGATCATAGTCCAATTCAACCCCAACGGAAGTTCATCATTCTGATCATCATACAATTGAGACCTTTCTTAGACAATATTACAATGAAACGAATGTCAATAAGAAAAAATTCAATGTTGGTGATACTGTTCGAATTAATAAAACATCTAAGGTTTTTGAAAAGAGGAATCAACTGTAATCCACGGAACTTTTTAAAGTGGCAAAAATCCTAGGCCTTAAACCCATAACTTATCGATTGCGCGATGCCAAAGATAAAGAGATTCTCGGCGGGTTTTATGACTATGATCTACAAAAAAGTTAAAAATAATAGTGAAATCTATCAAATGGAAAAGATATTAAAGACTCGTACTCACAGGGGTAAGAAACAGTTGCTTGTTTGGTGGCTAGCATACAACTCTGATTTTAGTTCTCTGATCAGTGTTGAAGATATTGACAATGCTAAGTGATTTCTATGTAACTTTTATGTCCAACGTTTCCGATCCTCTCTACAACGACTTGAATATAACAAGTGATTTTTGGACGAAACTCTCCCCTGCCATCAGATTTGACGGTGCGTATGAAGTGGCGCTTGTCGACTTTATTCTCAAAAATACCTATGACATCCTGAGAAAGGATCGTGTGTATGACATAAAAACTATACCATTCGATTGGTCACTCCTTCTCAACTATGAATGGGTTGAAGCACTTAAATCTAGTGAATATCCACATGTCAAATTGAAATATATTGAATATGATAATATGACAGATTTGAGTCGTACAATCAATAGAAAAATCTCATATCGTAGGAATGATACATTCCATTTTAATTATTCAATGGAACACGATAGGATTTACATTGCCTCACCTGTTGACAGTGAAATAATTATTCTCAAAGATAATCTGAGAGACGTTCTTGGCTCTAAATAGAATATGATCAATGGGAAAGACGCTGGCACTGTCTACAGGATGAATCAAGTTATTTTTGCTGACTATCCACCTGGTTTCGCCTCGGACTCTTGCATATTTCTCTATGCATCTTTTGTGGAAACATCGAGAGTCAGTAATTCGAATGTCCCCCTCCTACGTGTTCTTGAATAAAAAACAACCCATGAAGATATTCATAACTATAATATAAAGCATCTTCATTATGCTCCCGTAAATACTCCATATTTGGAACTCTGTCAGTTAACACTAAGAAGTGAATTGGGTAATCCTCTAGCAATAACAAAAGGTTTAGCAGTGATTACAAGTCATTTTCGACCTATTGTCGGCGACACCACCATCATCTAAAATGGACAATAGAAGAATTCCATTTGTCTGCCCCGATATCGATTGCTATGTTGGTGCTCTGAGTCCACGTCAAATAGGCAAAGGATTGGACTACTACAAGGGGCATACTACAATGTCTGGCTATGGTCTTGGCAGCTGGTTTGCTAGGCTATTTCCTTCTAAACTACCCCTTGCCAGAAAATATCTTGTACCTGCTGCATCAAATTTTGCTGCCTCAACACTACAGGACTGTGTGTCGGGTAAGAATTTCAACGAGAGTGTTAAGGAAAATATTAGATCTTCAACAAGAGCCATTGGTAAGCAATTAAAATCTCAGCAAAATGGGGATGGCTTAAAAAGAATACTCGCCCGTTATTCACTTATCAGTCTCTACCCAGGTGAGAAGTGAAGGATACCAACAAGGACTTTGAGGAATAAAACAACAAAGAACAATAAGGAGAAGAAGAAAAAAAAAGATTGTAAGATCAAAGAAGGATTTCTTCTATTAGGATGACATATCTCCCCCAAAAAGTATCACACCCCTCAATTAGTTCTTCGTTAAATCTATTCAATTCTGAAAATATTCATGTCAGTGTCAAATATGGCTACTATGAACAATTTCACCCCCAGCAACCCCTCTCAGAAAACATACATTTTCAAATATTTTGCAATTAAGACTATTTTATTGATTTGTCCTTAACATCTATTGATGTATCTGTGGTGAGAAAAACAAATTAAGACTATACAGCCCTCAGGATTTCCGAGAGCCTATCCTATAAAAAGTGTTTCCTAAATGACCGTTTTTGACGAATTAATTCGTTTAAGAATAATAAACTTGTGAGCGCTAGCAATAGTTTATGAAACACTGTAAGCTGCACACAATTTATGATGATGACACGAGAATCATATAAGGATTTGAGAGGGCAGTCATCGGGCTATGAATATCGATCAGGTGTTGATACTGACGATGAGTTGACTACTGCAGTGAGCCAGGAGTATCATTTAGTTGGAAAATTAAATCATAAGATATTCAATATATCCCAATGGTTACCCCCCAATGTCAAGATTGACATAAAGTTGCAACTAGCCCCATCGAATTTCATTTTGAGAAAAACACTTCCTGTAGCACCCGATGCAAATGTCATTATCACATCGGCAATTCTCCACGTCCGAAAAAAACAGGTTCTGAGCTCTGTTGCATTGGCAGTGGAAAAGCTAAGAACCAATGGCAACAACATTAAACTTCTTGTCCCCCATACAATCACCAATCAACGTCACATTAACACCGGCTCTCGTAGCTATACCGATTCATCATTTATCAATTGAGAAATCCCATCAAAATTGGCTTTGGCCTTTGTGAAGAGTGGCAGTACCGTTAGATACTGGACTGAATTGCCCCAGGATTTTAATTATTTGAGTCTATCTACCATTGTGCGCAAAGTGAATGGTATTCCGCTGTACACTCCATCATTTGACACAAAATCCTACAGAACTCTGTACGAGTTGACCATGCAATCCCTAGATCATGACTCTCAACTATTTGAAAATGGAATAACTGTTTCAATGTTTTCAAAAAATCATGGCGTAATTGTTTTAGACTCGTCGGGGTCTTAGCATATGAGCATAGTACGAACAGGGAATGTACGTTTAGAGTGTACATTTGCCGATGCTTTGACTGAGAGTATCACGCTAATATCATTGAGTCAATTTGAAACCTTTTGGGAAATCACACCCGACGGCAGTGTTCTACTAGACCTAGCACCATGAACACAAACCAAATAATCAAAGTATTTAATATGGATCCATACATGTCCCAGTAAAAGTCCTATTGCATACCATCGGACTTCATTGAAAAAATTCCAAGTGTTAACAATATCCTAATCATTGTTAATAGCAGTCCATCGACTTTGAAGACAGGCCATTGGCTATGCATATTTCAAACAGCGAAGAATATTGAATTTTTTGATCCTCTTGGCCTAACGTATAAATTCTACACTCCATACATCAACAACTTTATTGAAAGTAGTGGGAAAACTATTATTCAAAATCAACGAAGAGTACAGGATTTAACGACTAAGACATGTGGCTTTCATGCACTACACTTTTTCATATTCAGATGTCTCGGCTATACTTACAAACAGTTTCTCAACATTTACGTTGACTTAAATAATTTCTTAGACCACACTGCTTTTCCATTAAAAACAAAAAAAAAATTTTTTAATTTTTTTTGTTTTACGATATAAAATCCATTTTTTACGATATAAAATCCATGTATACGTATATTTCTTTTGATAAATCGTTTAGTATTTTATCCAAAAAACTTGAGGAACGAAAAAATGAGATAGAAGAATTACCTTCGGGAATTGAACTGGAAACTATATTAAATTTAGTCAAAATAACTAGCAGATATACTAACTATTTCAAGTTTAGAGATAATTTTTACCATCAAATTAGGGGTTTAGCAATGGGAGGGCCTTTAAGTCCGTTGTTAGCAAATATTTATGTAGAGTATGTTGAAAATTTAGCTATAGAAACATATTTTTTAAAACCTAAATTTTGGGGCAGATATATGGATGATATTTTAATTATTTTGAATTACGGGGAATCAGAAATTGAAGGTTTCTTGGAACATTTAAATAATTTGGGAGGAGAGTTAATTTTTACAATTGAAAAGGAAACAGAGAATAAGTTACCGTATCTAGATATTTTGATCCATAGAAATAATAATGAACTAGCATTTTCAATTTACCGTAAACCGACTAGTAACAACCGTAATTTGTCTTTCACATCAAATCACCCGATACAAGTAAAAAGGCGTGTGGTTATTTCTTTAGTGGATAGGGTATTCAAATTAAAATCACCAGGATACATAAGAAATGAACTAATTTTTATTAAGGATATTCTAATAGGTAATGGCTATCCGGAAAAAATGATTTCTCAAATAATTGAAAAGAGGAAAAAAAGTTGACGGAGCCAAAAATATTAGAAGAAGATGGGTCAAATCAAGAAACAAATTACATAACTTTGCCTTTTGTACCAATTTTATCACAAAAATTAAGAAGAGATTTAAAAAAACATAATATAAATACAGCATTTAAATCAGGACATAATATAAGCTCGTTGTTAAATAAAGGGAAAGACAAGATACCGAGAAATTTGCAAAAGGGAGTATACAAAATTCCATGTTCTTGTGGAAAATTATATGTGGGTAGAACTCAACAAACTTTAGAAAATAGGCTAGAACAACACAAGAATGCACTAGATTACGCTCTAAAACAAAACAAAACACCAGAAACGATTGAGTCAGCGGTTGCAGAACATCTTTATAATTTTCCTAATCACAGTATTTTATTTGATCAAACAAAAATAGTAGATACGTCTGTAGGACTTTTACAAAGCTCCAGAGAAATTATAGAAATAAAAAAGATAATATATGGGGGTACTAGTATCAATAGAGATGAAGGGGAATGTGGGATCAATTTAATTTATAATAGTTTAATTAAAATGCAGGCAAGATATTCAACCAATACTGATTTTAATAATATTTCTGAAACGAAAGATGACCTTGCGAACAAAGGTCAGAATGGGTTAAAGGATGATAAAAGTAAACCACCTGCAGCTAAGCTTGCAACCAATCGAATCCATTCAATTTATAATTCATAAAATGGTTGATGAACTGGTGAAATTTAATTAAGGGTTATGGACCGGGGGGTTAGTTGACCTTTTAGTGTTTTGGTCTAAGTATAAATATATTCTTCAATTTTGATAGATTTCAATTTATATACTGGGAGGAGGCGAGTAGAATCAATATAGACATTCAGTACATGGAAGTGTTTATTTAATATATTTAAATTTATATACTGAGAGGAGGCCAGTTGAAAGACATTCAGTGCATGGAAGTTTTTAATTAATTTGTTATTTTTTTTATTTTTTTTTTTTTTTTTTATTTCTGTTGGTATTTTTTGTAAATTAAGTTTTTTATTTTTTTTTTTGTTTAGTTATTTTATGTTGTTTTTTTTTTTTGCTTTATTTATTTATTTTTTTTTTCCGTTGATAAATTAAACCCTCTTTCGGGCAGAAAAAATAGGAGCGTTTTTTTATAATTAATTTTTTTGTATTTAAATGATTTTTAGAAAATTAAAAACCGTTTTTCGTGTTTAAAAATTTTTTTTTGTTTTTAATGGAAAAGCAGTGTTGTCTAAGAAATTATTTACGTCTAGCTTACGGGTGGCAAAAGACCAATTCAATTTTATTATTTTTGAATTTAGCAAAAAAACATGCCAATATAATTACACAACAAAAGTTTTTATAAAATTGCAAAGTAAATAAACTAATTCCAAAATCGTTTCGTTTTAATTATAATTTAAATACATATAATGAAGAAAAGCACACGAGAAAGGTAAATTTACTAAACTTAAACCATGTGCTGAAAGATAAACGTTTCCAGCGATCACAAGTTGTAAAAGAAATAGATTGTTTAAAATATAGCCTTGGTAATTCCCTTAATACAAATGATTTCCAACAAATTATATCAATCTTTAAAAATTCTTTTCAACATATTCTAAGATTATCTAAGGAAAGACTAAACCAAAAATTTTTGCAGTTAAAAAGGGAAAAGGAAAAACAAAAACTATCAATGTATAAGCCTAAATATTTCCCAGGTCCGGGGGTGATTAATTTAAGCAAAAAGGAGTTAACCAAAGAACAAAAGGAAATCCTTGAAAGAGGTATAAAATTTGGACTAAATCCTAAAAATGTACCGATAGAGGAAATTATTTCAAAGATTTAAACAGTGATTCATAAGTTTAAAAAAGATATAAATAATGTAGATTAATTAAGACTAAGGTTATTGAATATTTTAACAGATTTTGTTAGTTATCAATAAAAAGTTAAGAACAAAGATATTAAAATTTTAAAAGATTTAAAAAAAAGATGATTCTCTAATAATAACGAAAGCGGATAAGAGCAATACAGTAGTAATACTAGAAAAAGATGATTATGACAGTAAAATAGAAACAATTCTAAGTGATACTTCAACATATAAAAAACTTAACTCGGACCCAACTGATTTGTATGCTAAAAGATTAAGAAAAGATTTAGAAGACCTTAAAACAAATGGAAGTATCACACCCCAGATGTATCACAAGTTCTTTCCAAGGGGATCAGTTAGCCCTAGAATTTATGGTTTGCCAAAAATACATAAAACAGGCATCCCCTGAAGAACTATTGTTTCAACAACAAATTCACAAACTGTAAAAATCGAGACCTGGGAAGAAATGACACTTAAACCATTATTATATCTACAAAATACCTATATAAAAAACTAAAGATTTTTAAAAGACAAACTTATAAGTGTAGAAATATCTGAAGAATCAAGATTGTTCAGTTTCTATTTAAAATCCCTGTATACGTATATTCCTTTTGATAAATCGTTTTGTATTTTATCCAAAAAACTTGAGGAACGAAAAAATTAGATAGAAGAATTAACTTCGGGAATTGAACTGGAAATTATATTAAATTTAGTCAAAATAACTAGCAGATATACTAACTATTTCAGGTTTAGAGATAATCTTTACCATCAAATTAGGGGTTTAGCAATGGGAGGGCCTTTAAGTCCGTTGTTAGCAAATATTTATGTAGAGTATGTTGAAAATTTAGCTATAGAAACATATTTTTTAAAACCTAAATTTTGGGGCAGATATATGGATGATATTTTAATTATTTGGAATTACAGGGAATCAGAAATTGAAGGTTTCTTGGAACATTTAAATAATTTGGGAGGAGAGTTAATTTTTACAATTGAAAAGTAAAAAGAGAATAAGTTACCGTTTCTAGATATATTGATCAATAGAAATAATAATGAACTAGCATTTTCAATTTACCGTAAACCGACTAGTAACAACCGTAATTTGTCTTTCAAATCAAATCACCCGATCCAAGTAAAAAGGTGTGTGGTTATTTCTTTAGTTGATAGGGTTTTAAAATTAGCATCACCAGGATACATAAGAAATGAACTAATTTTTATTAAGGATATTCTAATAGGTAATGGCTATCCGGAAAAAATGATTTCTCAAATAATTGAAAAGAGGAAAAAAAGTTGACGGAGCCAAAAATATTAGAAGAAGATGGGTCAAATCAAGAAACAAATTACATAACTTTGCCTTTTGTACCAATTTTATCAAAAAAATTAAGAAGAGAATTAAAAAAACATAATATAAATACAGCATTTAAATCAGGACATAATATAAGCTCGTTGTTAAATAAAGGGAAAGACAAGATACCGAGAAATTTGAAAAAGGGAGTATACAAAATTCCATGTTCTTGTGGAAAATTATATGTGGGTAGAACGCAACAAACTTTAGAAAATAGGCTAGAACAACACAAGAATGCAATAGATTACGCTCTAAAACAAAACAAAACACCAGAAACGTTTGAGTCAGCGGTTGCAGAACATCTTTATAATTTTCCTCATCACAGTATTTTATTTGATCAAACAAAAATAGTAGATACGTCTGTAGGACTTTTACAAAGCTTCAGGGAAATTATAGAAATAAAAAAGATAATATATGGGGGTACTAGTATCAATAGAGATGAAGGGGACTTTGGGATCAATTCAATTTATAATAGTTTAATTAAAATGCAGGCAAGATATTCAACCAATACTGATTTTAATAATATTTCTGAAACGAAAGATGACCTTGCGAACAAAGGTCAGAATGGGTTAAATGATGAGAAAAGTAAACGAACTGCATCTAAGCTTTCAACAAAACGAATCCATTCAATTTATAATTCATAAAATGGTTGATGAACTTGTGAAATTTAATTAAGGGTTATGGACCGGGGGGTTAGTTGACCTTTTATTGTTTTGGTCTAAGTATAAATATATTCTTCATTTTTGATAGATTTCAATTTATATACTGGGAGGAGTCGAGTATAATCAATATAGACATTCAGTACATGGAAGTGTTTATTTAATATATTTCCATTTATATACTGAGAGGAGGCCAGTTGAAAAAAATTCAGTGAATGTATTTTTTTAATTAATTTTTTTTTTTTTTTATTTTTTTTTTTTTTTTTTCTTTCGTTTTTGATTTTTTTTATCATTTTTTGTTTTTTTCGTTTTATTGTCATTTAATTTAAGTTTTTTTTTTTTTTTGCTTTATTTATTTTTTTTTTTTCCGTTGATAAATGCAACCGGATGTGGGACTGAAAAATTAGGAGCTTTTTTGCATAATTAATTTTTTTTTAGTTAACTGCTTGTTATAAAATTAAAACCCGTTTTTCGTGTTTAAAAAATTTTTTTGTTTTTACGTTGACTTACCTCGATTGAACGGATTTCTAGTGGAAAATATACTTGCAAGCGTATTTAATATTGATTTTAGTGCCCTACGAATAAAATGTTCTAAAAATGTATGTGAAATTGTTTATTAATAAAAATAACGTATGTACATGATAAAAATGACTTTTCTACTCTTTAGATTTCATCTTCTAAAACGTATTTGTCAATAACAACTAATGCAGGTAGATTATCCGAATTTACGGTTTACTGATCCTGATGAGCTGCAATGTGAGGGTCGCATTTTCCACAGTAGAATGTAACTTTATTCTTGTCGTATCTCTTTGTACAGTCAATGATACTGTTCTCATTCATTTTATAGAATTCACATGTTTCAATTTTCTTATTTGAAACAATGTCGCAAACAGTGTCCTCAAGTGGCGAATCACATTCCGTCACAGCCAAATAAAAATCAGTGGGCTTATAATCGTAGTAGTCATTGTCTTCACAACGATGACGTAGAAACCAAATTCTTTTGTTGTTCCAACAGTTGAATCGCTGACCCGGTTCCTCCTCCCAGAACAATCTAAAACCAGGACGATACCAATCTATTAGCAATAAACTAAAATCACGCTTAGGATTCTTTCCAATCATACCAGGATATGTATTCTCCCATTGATTACATTTATCATAGTGGCAATTGGAGCATAGATGTCGTCTAGGATGAGAGTCACACACCACTTTAAGACAGGAATTACAACCTTTAATTTGTACAGCATAACCTCTATGCAAGTTATACGGGTTGCATAATCTGCACTTTTCATCATGCTCATCAATCATTGTACAATTCTCACATGATAACCAGCTGCCCAGTGTGTACATACATAGCGTACATGTATGGAACATTTTTTTTCATGCGTTGACACTCTCACTGCCACAATGAAACTGAGCTAGCAACAACAACAAATTGAGTGGGATAGAGAGAGAGAGGAGTAAATCATCCTTGAAAACCATCTTTCTCATAAAAAAGTCCTAAATTTCTAAAGTAGTGTTTAAAAGCATATCCACAATATCATTTTGCCGTTTGGTGATTAATATATCAATAAATTGTGTAAATGCATTTGGACCACAACGTAAAAGCTTCATGCAGTAGTCTAATGATGGAGAGTCAGTTTTCATTATATTGACAAGCATTCCCTGAGAAAATATCTTTCTTTGAATAGACAGCTCTAGAAAATCATCATCTAGAATCTAGCGTTTTTCCATAAGCACTAGATTCCCCATGATTCGCTCTTTCTCAAATCTATCCATTTTTTAGAGTCCTAACACTCTCACAACCAACTTCAGACTAACCAAAAAGACTAAGGAAAGACTAAACCAAAAATTTTTGCAGTTAAAAAGGGAAAAGGAAAAACAAAAACTATCAATGTATAAGCCTAAATATTTCCCAGGTCCTGGGGTGATTAATTTAAGCAAAAAGGAGTTAACCAAAGAACAAAAGGAAATCCTTGAAAGAGGTATAAAATTTGGACTAAATCCTAAAAATGTACCGATAGAGGAAATTATTTCAAAGATTGAAACAGGGATTAATAATTTTAAAAAATATATAAATAATGTAGATGAATTAAGACTAAGGGTAGTTAATATTTTAACAGATTTTGTTAGTTATCAATAAAAATTTAAGAACAAATATATTAAAATTTTAAAAGATTTAAAAAAAAGATGATTCTATAATAATAACAAAAGCTGATAAGAGCAATACAGTAGTAATACTAGAAAAAGATGATTATGACAGTAAAATAGAAACAATTCTAAGTGATACTTCAACATATAAAAAACTTAACTCGGACCCAACTAATTTGTATGCTAAAAGATTAAGAAAAGATTTAGAAGACCTTAAAACAAATGGAAGTATCACACCCCAGATGTATCACAAGTTCTTTCCAAGGGGATCAGTTAGCCCTAGAATATATGGTTTGCCAAAAATACATAAAACAGGCATCACCTTAAGACCTATTGTTTCAACAACCAATTCACCAACGGTAAAAATCGAGAAATGGGCAGCAATGACACTTAAACCATTATTATATCTCCAAAATTCGTATATAAAAAACTCAAAATTTTTAAAAGACAAACTTATAAGTGTAGAAATATCCGAAGAATCTAGATTGTTCAGTTTCGATATAAAATACATGTATACGTATAGTCCTTTTGATAAATCGTTTAGTATTTTATCCAAAAAACTTGAGGAACGAAAAAATGAGATAGAAGAATTACCTTCGGGAATTGAACTGGAAACTATATTAAATTTAGTCAAAATAACTAGAAGATATACTAACTATTTCAGGTTTAGAGATAATTTTTACCATCAAATGAGGGGTTTAGCAATGGGAGGGCCTTTAAGTCTGTTGTTAGCAAATATTTATGTAGAGTATGTTGAAAATTTAGCTATAGAAACATATTTTTTAAAAACTAAATTTTGGGGCAGATATATGGATGATATTTTAATTATTTGGAATTACGGGGAATCAGAAATTGAAGGTTTCTTGGAACATTTAAATAATTTGGGAGGAGATTTAATTTTTACAATTGAAAAGGAAACAGAAAATAAGTTACCGTTTCTAGATATTTTGATCCATAGAAATAATAATGAACTAGCATTTTCAATTTACCGTAAACCGACTAGTAACAACCGTTATTTGTCTTTCAAATCAACTCACCCGATCCAAGTAAAAAGGGGTGGGGTTATTTCTTTAGTGGATAGGGTATTAAAATTAACATAACCAGGATACATAAGAAATGAACTAATTTTTATTAAGGATATTCTAATAGGTAATGGCTATCCGGAAAAAATGATTTCTCAAATAATTGAAAAGAGGAAAAAAAGTTGACGGAGCCAAAAATATTAGAAGAAGATGGGTCAAATCAAGAAACAAATTACATAACTTTGCCTTTTGTACCAATTTTATCAAAAAAATTAAGAAGAGAATTAAAAAAACATAATATAAATACAGCATTTAAATCAGGACATAATATAAGCTCGTTGTTAAATAAAGGGAAAGACAAGATACCGAGAAATTTGAAAAAGGGAGTATACAAAATTCCATGTTCTTGTGGAAAATTATATGTGGGTAGAACGCAACAAACTTTAGAAAATAGGCTAGAACAACACAAGAATGCAATAGATTACGCTCTAAAACAAAACAAAACACCAGAAACGTTTGAGTCAGCGGTTGCAGAACATCTTTATAATTTTCCTCATCACAGTATTTTATTTGATCAAACAAAAATAGTAGATACGTCTGTAGGACTTTTACAAAGCTTCAGGGAAATTATAGAAATAAAAAAGATAATATATGGGGGTACTAGTATCAATAGAGATGAAGGGGACGTTGGGATCAATTCAATTTATAATAGTTTAATTAAAATGCAGGCAAGATATTCAACCAATACTGATTTTAATAATATTTCTGAAACGAAAGATGACCTTGCGAACAAAGGTCAGAATGGGTTAAATGATGAGAAAAGTAAACGAACTGCAGCTAAGCTTGCAACAAAACGAATCCATTCAATTTATAATTCATAAAATGGTTGATGAACTTGTGAAATTTAATTAAGGGTTATGGACCGGGGGTTAGTTGACCTTTTATTGTTTTGGTCTAAGTATAAATATATTCTTCATTTTTGATAGATTTCAATTTATATACTGGGAGGAGGCGAGTAGAATCAATATAGACATTCAGTACATTGAAGTGTTTATTTAATATATTTCCATTTATATACTGAGAGGAGGCCAGTTTAAAGACATTAAGTGCATGTAAGTTTTTAATTAATATGTGAGTTTTTTTCTTATTTATTTATTTTTTTCTTTCGTTTTTGCTTTTTGTTCTATTTATTTTTTTTGTTTGTTTTTTTTTATTGTATTTTAAGTTTTTTTTTTTTTGCTTTATTTATTTTTTTTTTTTCCGTTGAGAAAGGCTCCCGGATGTGGGGCCGAAATATTCGGAGCTTTTGTGCATAATTAATTGTTTTTTAGTTCACTGCTTGTTAGAAAATTAAAACCCGTTTTTCGTGTTTAAAAAATTTTTTTGTTTTTACGTTGACTTACCTCGATTGAACGGATTTCTAGTGGAAAATATACTTGCAAGCGTATTTAATATTGATTTTAGTGCCCTACGAATAAAATGTTCTAAAAATGTATGTGAAATTGTTTATTAATAAAAAAAATGTATGTACATGATAAAAATGACTTTTCTACTCTTTAGATTTCATCTTCTACAAGGTATAGTTATTTGTCGATAACAACTAATGCAGGTAGAATATCCGAATTTACGGCTTACTGATACTGATGTGCTGCAATGTGAGCGTCGCATGTTCCACAGTAGAATGTAACTTCACTCTTGTCGTATCTCTTTGTATAGTCAATGATACTGTTCTCATTCATTTTATAGAATTCACATGTTTCAATTTTCTTATTTGAAACAATGTCGCAAACAGTGTCCTCAAGTGGCGAATCGCATTCCGTCACAGCCAAATAAAAATCAGTGGGCTTATAATCGTAGTAGTCATTGTCTTCACAACGATGACGTAGAAACCAAATTCTTTTGTTGTTCCAACAGTTGAATCGCTGACCCGGTTCCTCCTCCCAGAACAATCTAAAACCAGGACGATACCAATCTATTAGCAATAAACTAAAATCACGCTTAGGATTCTTTCCAATCATACCAGGATATGTATTCTCCCATTGATTACATTTATCATAGTGGCAATTGGAGCATAGATGCCCTCTAGGATGAGAGTCACACACCTCTTTAAGACAGGAATTACAACCTTTAATTTGTACATCATATCCTCTATGCAATTTACACGGGTTGCATAATCTGCACTTTTCATCATGCTCATCAATCATTGTACAATTCTCACATGATAACCAGCTGCCCAGTGTGTACATGCATAGCGTACATGTATGGAACATTTTTTTTCATGCGTTGACACTCTCACTGCCACAATGAAACTGAGCTAGCAACAACAACAAATTGAGTGGGATAGAGAGAGAGAGGAGTAAATCATCCTTGAAAACCATCTTTCTCATAAAAAAGTCCTAAATTTCTAAAGTAGTGTTTAAAAGCATATCCACAATATCATTTTGCCGTTTGGTGATTAATATATCAATAAATTGTGTAAATGCATTTGGACCACAACGTAAAAGCTTCATGCAGTAGTCTAATGATGGAGAGTCAGTTTTCATTATATTGACAAGCATTCCCTGAGAAAATATCTTTCTTTGAATAGACAGCTCTAGAAAATCATCATCTAGAATCAAACGTTTTTCCATAAACACTAGATTCCCCATGATTCTCTCTTTCTCAAATCTATACATTTTTTAGAGTCCTAACACTCTCACAACGAACTACAGACTAAACAGGTTTTTTTTCTACTCTAAAAATATACGCTAGTATAATATAGAAATAAAAATACCATTGATTTAGAAACTATTTTATTGAGCATAATTACAATAATAATATTCACTGATGCATTTTGTTCTCATCAATATATTTCACTATCGCATCTAATGCTGCCTGAAGTCTATTTATATACACAATATTCAGTTTCGCAGCAAAACATTATTGCTCCTCCAGTTTAAATTTACTTAATGATATCACATATCTAGCATACATATCATCCCATTAAAGGCAAATTCTACAGTTTTGGGTTACTCCCACAGCCCCGTTTGGTCCTCGTATATCTTTGCTACCAGCATCTTCCCCATCAATCTCCAATAGTTTAAATGCTCCACTCATTTTCTCTACTAATATCCTCTCAAATAAACTATTCTCTCTGAATTCAATTCTCTTACTAATATGAATTGCAATGAAAATCACTCCTTTTATTTGAATCCAATTACCAATCGAGTTATCGTATGTAGAGTAACCTTCGCTGCCTCTGATTGGTCCTAAAAATGGATTTTGCATCAAAAACCAGACTCGTTGTGTTATACAGTCTTGAATATAGTTTCAAATCGTGCTTGACCACTTTATAGGTATAAAAGGATTTGTTGCTTTTTGAAATGTGCACGTGAAAGTGTACTGCATATTCTTGTCCCGGTTCTTGTCCCTTTTCCATCAATACATGCCTTACTACTTACAGATTTTTCTTCAAAATAATTGGAAACTCAGACTTTCTCGGACATGTCTGACACTGCAAGAAGTGAATGCCTTAGGCGCAGAAGTAGTTATAGAGAAAATATTCTCTAATCCTGATTTCACACTACTTCGTAGAACGTTAAACGATAGCATAACTAGAGACTTTAGTATGTTATGACTCTAATCTTACGGAACAAACTTTGTCCGTAACTTAGGGAATTTGAAGTAGACTCGAGCTGTACGAAGAATCTTACGATACGCAAGTTTACGGCAGGTTATGGAAAAGTCAACTTAGTAGGAAAAAACATGAAATTTCTGGATGGAAAGTTAATAAACTATAAAAATAAGTTAATGAAATTTTCCTGAAAAGTCTTTCACGTCTTAATCAGAGCTTGAATTTCCATCTCCATTCCGCATTTTTAACTTTTGAATACGAGGATTGTGATTTTCTTTATAGGATGATACGGTGGTTTTATGGAACTTTGCGTTAGATTGGTGTGAAAGTAACTGTTTAAGCGATTATTCATTTTAGTTTCTAGTCGTTCCAAATTTTATTCATTCATCTATGTCAGCATTTGTTATCTTTATGTTTAACGTGATTATTTGTTTTAATTTCTATTCCGAATGCGGAACACAGCAGACTTCAGGGAAAGGCGTCATAACATCTAACCGTCAGGAGCGCTAAAGTCATATCGTCTACAAAATCCGTCATAACATCGACAAAAAAATCCGTCAGAACGACTAACCGTCATAACATCTAAAATTTTAAAACTTTAGTTTTTTGGGGTTTAGGGGAGAAAAGGTACCTAGGTTAGGTTAGGTTGCGTATTTAATACATGCTATGATTGTAGAAGGGACCCTATTGCTCCCACGAGTCACCCCTGCTGCCATCTACAATTGAGTCTAACTCCGTACGAACACCATATATGGGCATAGCCTCCCTAGGGGAAATGGATTTCCGAGAAATTGATTGCGTAATCGAAGGGGAAGTGAATTTCTGAGAAATTAATTTGTTGGAGTTCGTCCAGGAGAATTGTCTCTGGGCAAAGTTTATTAATGTCTGATGGATGATGTCAAGGTCGATTGATTTGTTGGTGATCGTCCAGGAGAACTGTCTCCGGGCGAAGTTTATTAATGTCTGACGGATGATGTCAAGGTTGATTGATTTGTTGGTGTTCATCCAGGAGAATTGACTGCGGGCGAATGTTTTGATCTTAGAGATGAAGAGATTAACGCGGGAAAGGGTTTCCTAGGAATTTCAAATGTGACAGCGCAGGGATGTCAAAACAAAAGGAACACGCAGAAATTACGTTTAGAGATTATTTGGGCAAAACCGTTTTAGGCATTTTAGAACATGATTTGAGCGAAACAGTTTGATCAATTTTAGAAAATGATTTTAGAAGATGATTTAGAAGAGGATTTGAGGGTGAAACTCTGTGGTCGTTATAATACACAAGTTCCATTTGAACAGTCATGTGAGGTCCCCTACCCCAACAACCCCCCTACCCCAATCCCAAAGGGCCCTCTACCCCTACCCCAAAGGGTCCTCTACCCCAACCCCAAAGAGCCCCCCCCCCCAACTTTTTTGCCCCCCATTTTTTAATACTTTTGTATTTGCGCATTTGAGACACAGAAGTGCCCCATCCCTCCAGCCTTTTGGTTCCCCTCGAATATATTTTTCAGAACAAGTTTTTTACGTAATGTCCCTCCTAATCCTATTTTACAACTTGAAGTACCCATCCCTTTCACCCACAACTTTACTTCACAGCTTTTCGGATAACTCAACATCAAGCATTACTTTTCAAAAGGCATCTCAGAGCAACTTCTTTTCATAATGTCCCTCCTAAACCCATTTTACAAGTTGAAGTAACCATCCCTTTCAACCACAATTTTCCTTTACAGCTTTTTGGATACCTCAACACCAAGCAATACTTTTCAAAAGGCGTTTCAGAGCAACTTCCTTTCTTAATGTCCCTCCTAAACCCATTTTACAAGTTGAAGTACCCATCATTTTCATCCACAACTTTACTTTACAGCTTTTTGGATGTCTCAACACCAAGCAATACCTTCCAAAAGGCATTTCAGAGCAACTTCTTTTCATAATGTCCCTTCTAAACCCATTTTACAAGTTGAAGCATCCATCCTTTTCACCCAAAACTTTACTTTACAGCTTTTTAGATACCTCAACACCAAGTAATACTTTCAAAAGGCATTTCAGAGCAAGTTCCTTTCTTATTTTCCTTCCTAAACCCATTTTACAAGTTGAAGCATCCATCCTTTTCACCCACAACTTTACTTTACAGCTTTTTGGATACCTCAACACCGAGCAATACTTTTCAAAAGACTTTTGAGACATTTTAGAAGATGATTTGAGCGAAACCGTTTGATGCATTTTACAAAATGATTTTAGAAGATGATTTAGAAGAGGATTTGAGGGTGTAACTCTGTGGTCGTTATAATATACAAGTTCCATTTGAACATTCATGTGAGGTCCCCTACCCCAACAACCCCCCTACCCCAATCCCAAAGGGCCCTCTACCCCTACCCCAAAGGGTCCTCTACCCAAACCCCAAAGAGCCCCCCAACTTTTTTGCCCCCCATTTTTTTTAATACTTTTTTATTTGCGCATTTGAGACACAGAAGTGCCCCATCCCCCCACCTTTCGGTTCCCCTCGAATATATTTTTCAGAACAAGTTCTTTACGTAATGTCCCTCCTAAACCCATTTTACAACATGAAGTACCCATCCTTTTCACCCAAAACTTTACTTTACAGCTTTTTGGATACCTCAACACCAAGCAATACATTTCAAAAGGCATTTCAGAGCACCTTCTTTTCTTAATGTCCCTCCTAAACCCATTTTACAAGTTGAAGGGCCTATCCTTTACTTTACAGCTTTTTGGATACCTCAACACCAAGCAATACCTTTCATGCTTTCCAAAGGCATTTCAGAGCAAGTTCTTTTCTTAATGTCCCTCCTAAACCCATATTACAAGTTGAAGCATTCATCCTTTTCACCCACAACTTTACTTTACAGCTTTTTGGATACCGCAACACCAAGCAATACCTTTCAAAAGGCATTTCAGAGCAACTTCTTTTCTTAAATAACTTGCTCTGAAATGCCTTTGAAAAGTATTGCTTGGTGTTAAGGTATCCAAAAAGCTGTAAAGTAAAGTTGTGGGTGAAAAGGATGGATGCTTCAACTTGTAAAATGAGTTTAGGAGGGACATAAAGAAAAGAACTTGCTCTGAAATGCCTTTTAGAAAGAATTGCTTTGTGTTGAGATATCCAAAAAGCTGAAAAGAAAAGTTTTGAGTGAAGAGGATGGATGCTTCAAGTTGTAAAATGGGTTTAGAAGGGACATTAAGAAAAGAACTTGTTCTGAAATGTCTTTTGAAAAGTATTGCTTGGTCTTGAGGTATCCAAAAAGCTGTAAAGTAAAGTTGTGGGTGAAAAGGATGGATACCTCAAGTTATAAAATGGGTTTAGGAGGGACAGTAAGAAAGGAACTTGCTCTGAAATGCCTTTTGAAAGTATTGCTTGGTGTTGAGGTCTCCAAAAAGCTGTAAAGTAAAGTTGTGGGTGAAAAGGATGGCTACTTCAAGTTGCAAAATGGGCTTAGGAGGGGCATTAAGAAAGGAAGTTGCTCTGAAATGCCTTTTGAAAGTAATGCTTGGTGTTGAGGTATCCAAAAAGCTGTAAAGTAAAGTTGTGGGTGAAAAGGATGGATACTTCAACTTGTAAAATGGGTTTAGGAGGGACATTAAGAAAGGAAGTTGCTCTGAAATGCCTTTTGAAAGTATCGCTTGGTGTTGAGATATCCAAAAAGCTGTAAAGTAAAGTTGTGAGTGAAAAGGATGGATGCTTCAAGCAAAATGGGTTTAGAAGGGATATTAAGAAAAGAACTTGTTCTGAAATGTCTTTTGAAAAGTATTGCTTGGTGTTGAGGTATCCAAAAAGCTGTAAAGTAAAGTTGTGGGTGAAAAGGATGGATGCTTCAAGTTGTAAAATGGGTTTATGAGGGACATTAAGAAAGGAACTTGCTCTGAAATGCCTTTTGAAAGTAGTGCTTGGTGTTTAGGTGTCTAAAAATCTGTAAAGTAAAGTTGTGGGTGAAAAGGATGGATGCTTCATCTTGTAAAATGGGTTTAGAAGGGACATTATGAAAAGAAGTTGCTCTGAAATGCCTTTTGAAAAGTATTGCTTGGTGTTGAGATATCCAAAAAGCTGTAAAGTAAAGTTGTGGGTGAAAAGGATGGATACTTCAACTTGTAAAATGGGTTTAGGAGGGACATTAAGAAAAGAACTTGCTCTGAAATGCCTTTTGAAAGTATTGCTTGGTGTTGATGTATCCAAAAAGCTGTAAAGTAAAGTTGTGAGTGAAAAGGATGGATGCTTCAAGCAAAATGGGTTTAGAAGGGATATTAAGAAAAGAACTTGTTCTGAAATGTCTTTTGAAAAGTATTGCTCGGTGTTGAGGTATCCAAAAAGCTGTAAAGTAAAGTTGTGGGTGAAAAGGATGGATGCTTCAACTTGTAAAATGGGTTTAGGAGGGACATTAAGAAAGGAACTTGCTCTGAAATGACTTTTGAAAGTATTGCTTGGTGTTGAGGTATCCAAAAAGCTGTAAAGTAAAGTTGTGGGTGAAAAGGATAGATGCTTCATCTTGTAAATTGGGTTTAGGACGGACATTAAGATAACAACTTACTCTGAAATGTCTTTTGAAATTAATGGGTGGTGTTGATGTATACAAAAAGCTGTAAAGTAAAGTTATGGGTGAAAAAAATGGGTACTTCAACTTGTAATAATTGTTTTAGGAGGGCCATTAAGAAAAGAACTTGCCCTGAAATGCCTTTTGAAAGTATTGCTTGGTGTCGAGGTATCCAAAAAGCTGTAAAGTAAAGTTGTTGGTGAAAAGGATGGGTACTTAAATTTTTAACATGGGTTTAGGTGGGATATTAAGAAAAGAAGTTGCTCTGACATGCCTTTTGAAAAGTATTGCTTGGTGTTGAGATATCCAAAAGCTGTAAAGTAAAGTTGTGGGTGAAAAGGATGGGTACTTCAACTTGTAAAATGGGTTTGGGAGGGACATTGAGATAAGAACTTGCTCTGAGATGCCTTTTGATAAGTATTACTTGGTGTTGAGATTAAAAAAACGCAGTAAAGTGTATTTGGGGGTGAAAAGGATGGATTATTCAACTTGTAAAATTAGTTTAGAAGGGACAGTGTGAGAAGATCGTTTTCTGAAATGGCTTTTGAAAGGTATTTCTTGGTGTTGAGGTATCCAAAAAGCTGTAAAGTAAAGTTGTGGGTGAAAAGGATGGATGCTTCAACTTGTAAAATGTGTTTCGGAGGGACATTATGAAAAGAACTTGCTCTGAAATGCCTTTTGAAAAGTATTGCTTGGTGTTGAGGTACCAAAAAAGCTGTAAAGTAAAGTTTTGGGTGAAAAGGATGGATACTTCAACTTATAAAATTGGCTTAGCAGGGCCATTAAGAAAAGAAGTTGCACTGAAATGCGTATTGAAAAGAAGTGCTTTGTGTTTAGGTATTCAAAAAGAATTAGAGTAAATTTGTGTGTTAAAAGTATGGCTACTTCTACTTGTAAAATGTGTTTTAGGAGGGACATTAAGAAAAGAACTTGCTCTAAAATGCCTTTTTAAATTATTTCTTGGTGTTGAGGCATCCTAAAATCTGTAAAGTAAAATTTTTGGTGAAAAGGATGGGTAATTCCAGTTTTAAAATGGGTTTAGGAGGGAGATTAAGAAAATAACTTGCTCTTAAATGCCTTTTGAAAGTATTGCTTGGTGTTGATGTATCCAAAAAGCTGTAGAGTAAAGCTATGGGTGAAAAGGATGGGTACTTAAAATTTTAAAATGTGGTTTAGGAGGGACATTAAGAAAAAAACTTGCTTTGAAATGCCTTTTGAAAGTATTGCTTGGTGTTGAGGTATCCTAAAAGCTGTAAAGTAAAGTTTTTGGTTAAAAGGATGGGTATTTCAAGTTTTAAAATGGGTTTAAGAGGGACATTAAGAAAAGAACTTGCTCTGAAATGCCTTTTTAAAGTATTGCTTGGTGTTGAGGTATTCTAAAAGCTGTAAAGTAAAGTTGTGGGTCAAAAGGATGGATATTTCAAGTTGTAACATGGGTTTAGGAGAGAAATTAAGAAATGTACTTGCTCTGAAATGCCTTTGAAAAGTATTGCTTGGTGTTGAGATATCCAAAAAGCTGTAAAGTAAAGTTGTGGGTGAAAAGGATGGATGTTTCAACTTTTAAAATGAGTTTAGGAGGGACATTAAGAAAAGAACTTGCTCTGAAATGCCTTTTGAAAAGTATTGCTTGGTGTTGAGATATCCAAAAAGCTGTAAAGTAAAGTTGTGAGTGAAGAGGATGAATGCTTCAAGTTGTAAAATGGGTTTAGAAGGGACATTAAGAAAAGAACTTGTTCTGAAATGTCTTTTGAAAAGTATTGCTTGGTCTTGAGGTATCCAAAAAGCTGTAAAGTAAAGTTGTGGGTGAAAAGGATGGATACTTCAAGTTGTAAAATGGGTTTAGGAGGGACATTAAGAAAGGAACTTGCTCTGAAATGCCTTTTGAAAGTATTGCTTGGTGTTGAGGTGTCCAAAAAGCTGTAAAGTAAAGTTGTGGGTGAAAAGGATGGGTACTTCAAGTTGCAAAATGGGCTTAGGAGGGGCATTAAGAAAGGAAGTTGCTCTGAAATGCCTTTTGAAAGTATTGCTTGGTGTTGAGGTATCCAAAAAGCTGTAAAGTAAAGTTGTGGGTGAAAAGGATGGATATTTCAACTTGTAAAATGGGTTTAGGAGGGACATTAAGAAAGAAAGTTGCTCTGAAGTGCCTTTTGAAAGTATTGCTTGGTGTTGAGATATCCAAAAAGCTGTAAAGTAAAGTGGTGAGTGAAAAGGATGGATGCTTCAAGCAAAATGGGTTTAGAAGGGATTTTAAGAAAAGAACTTGTTCTGAAATGTCTTTTGAAAAGTATTGATCGGTGTTGAGGTATGCAAAAAGCTGTAAAGTAAAGTTGTGGGTGAAAAGGATGGATGCTTCAAGTTGTAAAATGGGTTTAGGAGGGACATTAAGAAAGGAACTTGCTCTGAAATGCCTTTTGAAGAGTATTCCTTGGTGTTGAGGTGTCCAAAAAGCTGCAAAGTAAAGTTCTGGGTGAAAAGGATGGATGTTTCTTCTTGTAAAATGGGTTTAGAAGGGAACATTATGAAAAGAAGTTGCTCTGAAATGTCTTTTGAAAAGTATTGCTTGGTGTTGAGGTATCCAAAAAGCTGTAAAGTAAAGTTGTGGGTGAAAAGGATGGGTACTTCGACTTTTAAAATGGGTTTAGGAGGGACATTAAGAAAAGAACTTACTCTGAAATGCCTTTTGAAAGTATTGCTTGGTGTTGATGTATCCAAAAAGCTGTAAAGTAAAGTTATGGGTGAAAAAGATGGGTACTTCAACTTTTAAAAAGTGTTTTAGGAGGGAAATTAAGAAAAGAACTTGCTCTGAAATGCCTTTTGAAAGTATTGATTGGTGTCGAGGTATCCTAAAAGCTGTAAAGTAAAGTTTTGGGTGAAAAGGATGGGTACTTAAATTTGTAAAATGGGTTTAGGAGGGACATTAAGAAAAGAACTTGCTCTGAAATGCCTTTTGAAAGTATTGCTTGGTGTTGAGGTATCCTAAAAGCTGTAAAGTAAGGTTTTGGGTTAAAAGGATGGCTACTTCAAGTTATAACCTGTGTTTAGGAGAGAAACTAAGAAAAGTACTTGCTCTGAAATGCTTTTGAAAAGTATTGCTTGGTGTTGAGGTATCCAAAAAGCTGTAAAGTAAAGTTGTGGGTGAAAAGGATGGGTTCTTCAACTTGTAAAATGATTATAGGAGGGACATTAAGAAAAGAACTTGCTCTGAAATACCTTTTGAAAGGTATTGCTTGGTGTTGAGGTATCCAAAAAGCTGGAAAGTAAAGTTGTGACTGAAAAGGATGAATGCTTCAAGTTGTAAAATGGGTTTAGAAGGGACATTAAGAAAAGAACTTGTTCTGAAATGTCTTTTGAAAAGTATTGCTTGGTCTTGAGGTATCCAAAAAGCTGTAAAGTAAAGTTGTGGGTGAAAAGGATGGATACTTCAAGTTGTAAAATGGGTTTAGGAGGGACATTAAGAAAGGAACTTGCCCTGAAATGCCTTTTGAAAGTATTGCTTGGTGTTGAGGTGTCCAAAAAGCTGTAAAGTAAAGTTGTGGGTGAAAAGGATGGGTACTTCAAGTTGCAAAATGGGTTTAGGAGGGGCATTAAGAAAGGAAGTTGCTCTGAAATGCCTTTTGAAAGTATTGCTTGGTGTTGAGGTATCCAAAAAGCTGTAAAGTAAAGTTGTGGGTGAAAAAGGATGGATGCTTCAACTTGTAAAATGGGTTTAGGAGGGACATTAAGAATGGAACTTACTCTGAAATGCCTTTTGAAAGTATTGCTTGTTGTTGAGATATCCAAAAAGCTGTAAAGTAAAGTTGTGAGTGAAAAGGATGGATGCTTCAAGCAAAATGGGTTTAGAAGGGATTTTAAGAAAAGAACTTGTTCTGAAATGTCTTTTGAAAAGTATTGCTCGGTGTTGAGGTATGCAAAAAGCTGTAAAGTAAAGTTGTGGGTGAAAAGGATGGATGCTTCAAGTTGTAAAATGGGTTTAGGAGGGACATTAAGAAAGGAACTTGCTCTGAAATGCCTTTTGAAAGTAGTGCTTGGTGTTTAGGTGTCTAAAAAGCTGTAAAGTAAAGTTAAGGGTGAAAAGGATGGATGCTTCATCTTCTAAAATGGGTTTAGAAGTGACATTATGAAAAGAAGTTGCTCTGAAATGCCTTTTGAAAAGTATTGCTTGGTGTTGAGGTATCCAAACAGCTGTAAAGTAAAGTTTTGGGTGAAATGGATGGGTACTTCTACTTGTAAAATGGGTTTAGTAGGGATATTAAGATAAGAACTTGCTCTTAAATGGATGTTGAAATTATTGATTGGTGTTTATGTATACAAAAAGCAGCAGAGTAAATCTATGGGTGAAAAGGATTGGTACTAAATCTTGTTATAATTGTTTTCGGTTAGCTAGAAAGAAAATAAATTGCTTTGAAATGCATTTTGAAAGTATTGCTTGGTGTTGAGGTATCCTAACAGCTGTTAAGTAAAGTTGTGTGTGAAAACGATGGGTACTTAAATTTGTAAAATGGGTTTTGGAGGGATATTAAGAAAAGAACTTGCTCTGAAATGCATTTTGAAAGTATTGCTTGGTGTTGAGGTATCCAAAAAGCTGTAAAGTAAAGTTGTGGGTGAAAAGGATGGGTACTTCAACTTGTAAAATGGGTTTAGGAGGGACATTAAGAAAGGAACTTGCTCTGAAATGCCTTTGAAAAGTATTGCTTGGTGTTGAGGTATCCAAAAAGCTGTAAAGTAAAGTTGTGGTGAATAGGATGAATTCTTCAAATTTTAAAATGGGTTTAGAAGGGACAATAAGAAAAGAAGGTGCTCTGAAATGCCTTTTGAAAATTATTGCTTGGTGTTGAGGTATCCAAACAGCTGTGAAGTAAAGTTGTGGGTGAAAAGGATGGGTACTTCAACTTTTAAAATGGGTTTAGGAGGGACATTAAGAAAAGAACTTGCTCTGAAATGCCTTTTGAAAGTATTGCTTGGTGTTGATGTATCCAAAAAGCAGTAAAGTAAAGTTGTGGGTGAAAAGGATGGGTACTTCAACTTGTAAAAAGTGTTTTAGGAGGGACATTAAGAAAAGAAATTGCTCTGAAATGCCTTTTGAAAGTATTGCTTGGTGTTGAGGTATCCTAAAAGCTGTAAAATAAAGTTGTGGGTGAAAAAGATGGATGCTTCAACTTGTAAAATGAGTTTAGGAGGGACATTATGAAAAGAACTTGCTCTGAAATGCCTTTTGAAAAGTATTGCTTGGTGTTGAGATATCCAAAAAGCTGTAAAGTAAAGTTGTGGGTGAAAAGGATGGGTACTTCAACTTGTAAAATGGGTTTAGGAGGGACATTAAGAAAGGAACTTGCTCTGAAATGCCTTTTGAAAGTATTGCTTGGTGTTGAGATATCCAAAAAGCTGTAAAGTTAAGTTTTGGGTGAAAAGGATGGATGCTTCAACTTGTAAAATGGGTTTAGGAGGGACATTATGAAAAGAACTTGCTCTGAAATGCCTTTTGAAAAGTATTGATTGGTTTTGATGTATTCAAAAAGAAGCAGAGTAAAGTTATGGGTGAAAAGGATGGTTACTTCAAATTTTAATAAGTGTTTTAGGAGGGACATTAAGAAAAAAAATGGATTTGAAATGCGTTTTGAAAGTATTGATGGGTGTTGAGGTCTCCAAAAAGCTGTAAAGTAAAGTTTTTGGTGAAAAGGATGGTTACTTCAATTTGTAAAACGGGTTTAGGAGGGACATTAAGAAAAGAACTTGCTCTGAAATGCCTTTTGAAAGTATTGCTTGGTGTTGATGTATCCAATAAGCTGTAAAGTAAAGTTGTGGATGAAAAGGATGGGTACTTCAAGTTGTAAAATGGGTTTAGGAGGGACATTAAGAAAGGAACTTGCTCTGAAATGCCTTTGAAAAGTATTGCTTGAAGTTGAGGTATCCTAAAAGCTGTAAAGTAAAGTTGTGGGTGAAAAAGATGGATGCTTCAACTTGTAAAATGAGTTTAGGAGGGACATTATGAAAAGAACTTTCTCTGAAAATGATTTTGAAAAGTATTACTAGGTGTTGAGGTATCCTAAAAGCAGTAAAGAAAAGTCGTTGGTGAAAAGTATGGGTACTTCAACTTTTGAAATGGGTTTAGAAGCGTCATGATGAATAGAACTTGCTCAGAAATGCCTTTGAGAGTATTGCTTGGCGCTGAGGTATCCTAAAAGCTGTAAAGTAAAATTGTGGGTGAAAGGGATTGATACTTAAAGTTTTAAAATGGGCTTAGGAGGGACATTAAGAAAGGAACTTTCTCTGAAACGTCCTTTGAAAAGTATTGCTTGGTGTTGAGATATTCAAAAAGCTGTAAAGTGAAGTTTTGGGTGAAAAGGAATGATCCTTCAACTTGCAAAAGCGTTATAGAAGTGATATTAAGAAAAGAACTTGTTCTGAATTGCCTTTCGAAAAGTATTGCTTGGTGTTGAGGTATCCAAAAAGCTGTAAAGTAAAGTTGTGGGTGAACAGGATGGATGCTTCAACTTGTAAAATGGATTTAGGAGGGACATTAAGAAAGGAACTTGCTCTGAAATGCCTTTTGAAAGTATTACTTGGTGTTGAGGTGTCTAAAAAGCTGTAAAGTAAAGTTTTGGTGAAAAGGATGGAAGCTTCAACTTTTAAAATGGGTTTAGAAGGGAAATTAAGAAAAGAATTTGCTCTGACATGCCTTTTGAAAAGTATTGCTTGGTGTTGAGATATCCAAAAGCTGTAAAGTAAAGTTGTGGGTGAAAAGGATGGGTTCTTCAAGTTGTAAAATGGGTTTGGAAGGGACATTATGAAAAGAAGTTGCTCTGAAATGCCTTTTGAAAGGCATTGCTTGGTGTTGAGGTATCCAAAAAGCAGTAAAGTAAAGTTGTGGGTGAAAAGGATGGATGCTTCAACTTGTAAAATGGGTTTAGGAGGGACATTAAGATAGGAACTTGTTCTGAAATGCCTTTTGAAAAGTATTTCTTGGTGTTGAGATATCCAAAAAGCTGTAAAGTAAAGTTGCGGGTGAAAAGGATGGATGCTTCAACTTGTAAAATGGGTTTAGGAGGGACATTATGAAAAGAACTTGCTCTGAAATGCCTTTTGAAAAGTATTGCTTGGTGTTGAGGTATCCAAAAAGCTGTAAAGTAAAGTTGTGGGTGAAAAGAATGGATGCTTCAAGTTGTAAAATTGGTTGAAGAGGGACATTAAGAAAAGAACTTGCTCTCAAATGCCTTTTGAAAGTATTGCTTGGTGTTGAGGTATCCAAAAAGCTGTGAAGTAAAGTTTTGGGTGAAAAGGATGGGTACTTCAACTTTTAAAATGGGTTTAGGAGGGACATTAAGAAAAGAACTTGCTCTGAAATGCATTTTGAAAAGTATTGCTTGGTGTTGAGATATCCAAAAAGCTGTAAAGTAGTTGTGACTGAAAAGGATGGATACTTCAAGTTGTAAAATGGGTTTAGAAGGGACATTAAGAAATCAACTTGTTCTGAAATTTCTTTCGAAAATTATTGCTTGGTGTTGAGGTATCCAGAAAGCTGTAATGTAAAGTTGTGGTTGAAAAGGATGGGTACTTCAACTTGTAAAATGTGTTTAGGCGGGACATTAAGAAAGGAACTTACCCTGAAATGCCTTTTGAAAGTATTGCTTGGTGTTGAGGTGTCCAAAAAGCTGTAAAGTAAAGTTGTGGGTGAAAAGGATGGGTACTTCAAGTTGTAAAATGGGTTTAGGAGGGAAATTAAAAATGTAAGTTTCTCCGAAATGCCTTTTGAATGTATTGCTTGGTGTTGAGGTATCCGAAAAGCTGTAAAGTAAAGTTGTGGGTGAAAAGGATGGGTGCTTCAAGTTGTATAATGGGTTTAGGAGGGACATTATGAAAAGAAGTTTCTCTGAAATGTCTTTTGAAAGGTATTGCTTGGTGTTGAGATATCCGAAAAGCTGTAAAGTAAAGTTATGGGATGAAAAGGATTGGTACTTCAACTTTTAAAATGTGTTTTAGGAGGGACATTAAGAAAAGAAGTTGCTCTGAAATGCCTTTTGAAAGTATTGCTTGGTGTTGAGGTATCCTAAAAGCTGTTAAGTAAAGTTGTGGGTTAAAAGGATGGGTACTTCAATTTGTAAAATGGGTTTAGGAGGGACATTAAGAAAAGAACTTGCTCTGAAATGCCTTTTGAAAGTATTGCTTGGTGTTGAGGTATCCAAAAAGCTGTAAAGTAAAGTTGTTGGTGAAAAGTATGGGTACTTCAACTTGTAAAATGTGTTTATGAGAGATATTAAGAAATGAAATTGCTCTGAAATGCCTTTGAAAAGTATTGCTTGGTTTTGAGATATCCAAATAGCTGGAAAGTAAAGTTTTGGGAGAAAAGGATTGATGTGTAAACATGTAAAATGAGTTGATGAGGTATATTAAGAAAAGAACTGGCTCTGAAATGCATTTTAAAAAGTATAGCTTGGTGGTAAGGTATCCAAAAACCTGTAAAGTAAAGTTGTGGGTTAAAAGGATGGATGCTTCAAGTTGTAAAAAGTGCTCAGAAGTGACATTGTGAAAGGAAATTGTTCTGAAACGCCTTTTGAAAGTATTGCTTGGTGCTGATGTATCAAAAAAGCAGTGGTGTAAAGATCTAGGTGAAAAGGATGGATACTTCAACTTGTAAAATGGTTTAGTAGGGACATTAAGAAAAGGACTTGCTCTGAAATGACTTTTGAAAAGTATTGCTTGGTGTTGAGATATCCAAAAAGATGTAAAGTAAAGTTGTGAGTGAAAAGGATGGATGCTTCAAGTTGTAAAATGGGTATAGAAGGGACATTAAGAAAAGAACTTGTTCTGAAATGTCTTTTGAAAAGTATTGCTTGGTGTTGAGGTATCCAAAAAGCTGTAAAGTAAAGTTGTGGGTGAAAAGGATGGTTTCTTCAACTTGTAAAATGGGTTTAGGAGGGAAATTATGAAAAGAACTTGCTCTGAAATGCCTTTTGAATGTATTGCTTGGTGTTGAGCTTTATTTCATTTTTTAAGGTTAATTTAGACGAGGTTACGTGCGCGCACGTAACTTCGTCCAAATTAACCTTAAAAAATTTAATAAAGCTATGTCGACTTTGCTTATTTTATTCAACATATCCGACAATTGATGCTGAAAAAGCATAGAGTTTGTTACTTACTTACTTACATTTTTTTTCATAATTTCCTGAATTAAATATCTGTATTGTGCTCCCAATTGGTGAATTCAAGAAAGAGTTTGTTACTTACTTGCGATTTTTTCATAATTTCTTGAATGAAGTATCTGTATTGTGTATCCAAGAGGTGACTTCAAGAAAGAGTGTGTTACTTACTTACAAATATTTTCATATTTTCTTGAATGAAATTTCCGTATTGTGTATCCAAGAGAGGATTTCAAGAAAGAGATTGTTACGTACTGAAAATTTTTTCATAATTTCTTGAAAGAAATTTCTGCATCGTGTATCTAAGACGTGAAAACGATAAAGAGTTTGTTACTTACTTAGAATTTTATCATAATTCCTTGAATGAAATGTCTTTTTCATTTATCCAGGAGGCGAATTCAAGAAAGAATTTGCTACTTACTTACAATTTTTTGATAATTTCTTAAATGAAATTTCTGCATTGTGTATCCAAGAGGTGACTTCAAGAAAGAATTTGTTACTTACTTACAATTTTTTTTTTTCATAATTTCCTTGATTAAATTTCTGTATTGTGTATCCAAGAGGTGAATTCAAGAAAGAGTTTGTTACTTACTTACTTACAATTTTTTCATAATGACATATCCAACAACGGATGTTGATAAATAATTTATTCATTCTGATACCAAGATTTTGTCAATGTTATCCCATGTGTCTGACAATAGATGTAAGCAAATTCCTTTTTTTACATCTCCGATGTTTTAATATATATTCTAAACATTTGATATGCTAGCTTACTCTAAAAATAATGAAAACATAACAATGTAATGCATAATATATTTTTAATGAAATAATACCATGTAGAATATTTATAAAAAAAAATATATTATTATACATTCTTAATATCAATGAACAACTTTGGACATTTTGAATCTGTTCCATAAAATAGTTCACCATGTTCTCTCTTGATATTATAGCTATCGTCTTCTCTTAGTTTGTAATCAGTAGAATAATCATTATTCCATTTTGACTCATACACAATTTTTATAGTGTGTCATCAACAGGCTTAATATGCTTTTCGTCTTTGGTATTATTTGGTTCATTGACCGTTTGATCAATGGCAGTAACGTTTGCTGGTACTTTGTTTTTCATCGATTCATCTTTATATTCCTTAGTGATATTTTCTGCCAATACCCTTTTTATTTTTCTAGCAATTTCACTGTCTATTTTCACATTATTTTTAAACTGGTAACAATTTCGGCACGTAGACAAGATATGGTTTATGATATTAGTAGAAGAGTAGGCCTTTCTTTTTTTTACCTTCCGTTGAATGCTAATCACCGAAAGCTGACGATATGGTTTAACACAGGGTAACATGTTACCACAAGCACTAGCAAGAAGATGCCACTCTTTATCAACGATTATTTTTACGTTGGCATTCTCTTTGAGTGCAATCATCTCCGGAGATCTCAATCTCGCATATCCACCATCATAAGAGTTGAATTTTTTTGGTACTCCAAAGAAATTCAATTCCTTACTGTCATGATAATGCACGCATACGTTTCCGATATTGCTACAACTTGTACTTGTTTCATAGTTCAAATACTTTCCTTGTCAGAATTCAATGCTACAATGACACTATCATGTGAATACACTTTCTTAAAATGCTTCATCTTCACTTTTTATAGATATTAGTTATGTGTTTATCATTCCACTGTGTAAAAAATACTGATTTAGTACATGCAATAAACTAGGTAGTGTCGATAACCGGCCATAGAGTAACAGTGGGAAAGCCGCATCGTGTCTCTGAACAATCATAGAGTACAATGGTTAGAACTGTAAGCATATTTTGTCATTTTAAGATACGTACAAAAAAAATAAAAAAAATAAATAAAGTTGAATAATTTTGAAGTCCAAAAAAAATAGTTGGTTTTTATGAAAAAAATATTGAATTAGAACCATCACTCCTCATCATTAGGAGTATGGGTATGCACAAGAATATATTTAAAAATTTCAATCAAGAGTGTCATTCTATTTTTCTGATATGATTTAGATATTTAAAAGAAAAAAGTTGAATTATTTCGAAGTCAAAAAAATAAATAGTTAAAAAAATAGTTTTTTTTCATGAAAAAAAATTGAATTAGAACCATCAGTCCTCATCAATAGGAGTATGGGTATGCACAAGAATATATTTTAAAATTTAAATCAAAAGTGTCATTCTATTTTTCTGATATGATTTAGAGATTTAAAAAAAAGTTGAATAATTTAGAAGTCCAAAAAAAAATTTAGTTAAAAAAAAATGTTTGCTTTCATGCAAAAAATATTGAATTAGAACCATCAGTCCTCATCAATAGGAGTATGGGTATGCACAAGAATATATTCTAAAATTTAAATCAACAGTGTCATTTTATTTTTCTGATATGATTTAGAGATGTACAAAAAAAAAGTTGAATAATTTCAAAATAAAAAAAAATAGTTTGCTTTCAAGAAAATAATATTGAATTAGAACCATCAGTTCTCATCAATAGGAGTATGGGTATGCACAAGAATATATTTAAAAATTTAAATCAAGAGTGTCATTCTATTTTTCTGATATGATTTAGAGATTTAAAAAAAAATTTGAATAATTTCGAAGTCCAAAAAAAAAAGTTGAATAATTTCGAAGTAAAAAAAAAATTGTTAAAAAAATAGTTTGTTTTCATGAAAAAAAACATTGAATTAGAACCATCAGTCCTCATCAATAGGAGTATGGGTATGCACAAGAATATATTTTAAAATTTAAATCAAAAGTGCCATTCTCTTTTTCTGATCTGATTTAGAGATGTAAAAAAAAGTTGAATAATTTCGAAGTCCAAAAAAAATTAGTTAAAAAAAAGTGCTTTCATGAAAAAAAATCGAAGTCCAAAATAAAATTTGTTAAAAAAATTGTTTGTTTTCATGAAAAAATAATTGAATTAGAACCATCAGTCCTCATCAATAGGAGTATGGGTATGCACAAGAATATATTTTAAAATTTAAATCGAAAGTGCCATTCTATTTTTCTGATATGATTTAGAGATGTAAAAAAAAGTTGAATAATTTCGAAGTCCAAAAAAAAAATAGTTTTCTTTCATTAAAAAATTTTTTTTTTTTTTTTTTTTTTTTTTTTTTGAAGAAGAAGATTTTTATTTGAATAAATCAACATAACAAAAAAACATATACCCCCAACAGAGAGCAAAGCTCGTAAAATTGGGTATTAATAATAATATTAAAAAAAAAAAAAAAAAAAAAAAAAAAAAAAAAAAAACATTTCCTCATCATAACAAAAGAGAGAAAGAAAAAAAACCTGGTTAAAGAAAAAAACAAAAAACATAACAAACATAAAGAAAACAAACGCTGGACAAGTGGGGCATGGAAGGCTATCCCAACATGGGTAACAAATATAAACAAAAAAAATAATAATAATAATAATAAAAATTTCTATTCCACCATCACAGGTCAATACATAATTTGAATATTTTCTTCCTTAGAACTGATATTTGCCGAAATGACTCAATTTGAATTCTATCTTTCAGCCTATATTTATTTGAAATAAATGGTATTTGGTATCTAATTGAAAATCTAGATCTTTCACAATTAACAAAGGGAATTCGATATGTTCCAGAACACCTAAGAGCCGAAGGAGGGGGCAGAATCAACAGAGATTTTTCATAAAAATAACTACTAGGATCTTGTATTTTAAAATGCCATATTGATATATTAAGTTCTCTTATATGTTTCAGATCTAATAAATTCAAGAAAAGAAATAATGTTTCAGTTTCCGATGCATCTCTAAGTTTTGATGGACGATGTAAAAAATTTCCAAGTATTCTCACTGCTTTATTTTGAAGGATCTGTAGGGGTTTTATATGAGTCCAAAAAGTATTTAAATAAATAATTGTGCAATAATTTAAATAAGGAGCAATCAAAGAATGATAAATTATTTTTAAAATTGAAAATGGAAAAACATGTTGCAAACGATACATAGACCCAATATTTTGCGAAAGTTTCACCCTTAAATGATCAATATGAGTTTGAAATGACAAAAGGGGATCAATAAAAACTCCTAAATAACGATACGATTGAACTCTACGTATTTTATGCTCACCAACTTGAAGCTCCTGACATGAAATTTTTTTAGTAGCACGTTTTGAATGACCAAAAACCATAAATTCAGTCTTCTTAAAATTCGGTACTAAATAATTAGATACAAACCATCGATTAACTGAACTAACAGTGTTAAACAGATTGTGAATCAATGTAGATGAATCCTTCGCTTTAACATAAACAGCTGTGTCATCTGCTAATAAAATTGCAAGACCATTATTTCCCTGCAAACATCGTGGGAGATAATTAATATACATCAAAAATAAAAGCGGACCTAATACCGATCCTTGTGGGACACCAATATCTTCAAGATCATTTAAACTAGACAAATATCCATCAACATATACCACGATTTTACGTCCATAAAGGTATGATCTTATTATTTCTAGTCCTTTCCCTCTTATACCGGAATTTTCCATTTTATCAAAAAGAATTTCATGGTTTAAAGTGTCAAATGCTTTTTTAACATCATAAAAAACAGTAGATACATGATAATTACTATCTAAGCAGTCATTTATTTCTAATACAAGAGCTGCAACTGCTTGTTCCGTCGAATGGCCTGCCCTAAATCCAAACTGATGTTTGGTAAAAAAATTTATTTTATCTAGATAATTAGTAATCCTTCCTTTTAAAATTTTTTCCAATACTTTAGACAATGGTGATAAAATTGCAATAGGACGATAATTATTTGTATCAGATTTATCTCCTTTTTTATGCAATGGTATTACACGTGCAATTTTCCATTTTTTAGGAAATGTACCTGAGAAAATACATAAATTTAAAATATGAAGCAATGGTTCAAAAATTTCACCTGCAATATTTTTTATCAAATTAGTTGAAAGTTCATCATATCCCAATGAATTACCATTTTTTAAATTCTTAATGACCTTTTGAAATTCTGCAAAATTAACCGGGGCCATAAATATGCTCGTATCTTCAGTGGGCGGTAGATATTTTTTATGCGACCTTGGGGAAGAAAGGTCAACTTCTCCTGAAACAACAGATGATCCAATACTAGCAAAATATTCACTAAACTTCTTAGCAACAGCTTGGGGTCCTCTAAATTCTTTACCATTAATATCAAATAACACTTCAGGGTGTAACAACTTTTTATTTCTTCCAATTTTATCTTTAATCAAACTCCAAGTTTTTCTAGGGGAATCTGAATTTCGAAAAGAATTTTCATAATAAAGTCTTTCACTTACTCTAAGGATCCTTACCAGCATATTCTTATAATTTTTAAAACGCGTTATATTTATTTCCGTGGGATATTTTATTCTAATTTTGTATAAACGATTTTTCTCATTAATAGATCTCAAAAGTGATTCATTTATCCAAGGTTTTTTGGGGTAAGTTTCTTTCCTCTCGGGCTTTTATATGGGCAAAAAAGATCAAGCTTTTCATTCATAATATAATAAAATTTATCTAATGATTGGTTCGGATCCTTCTCATCAATTACAGGACTCCAATCAACATCACCAAGCCCTTCTTTTAACCTTAACACATTTTTATGTGAAAAATCTCTACGCTTTGTTTGATTTTTTTTATTATGCGGAAAATTTATAAGAAAATCAGACATAATTATACAGTGGTCAGATGAATCATCAGGAATAATAAATGTATTAACAGCACTATAAGGTGAAAAAATATTATCAATAAGTGAAAATGATGTATCAGCTATTCTAGAGGGAACAAAACATACGGGGTTTAGTCCATAAGATAGTGGGCCCTCCAAAAACTGCAAAATATTTCTATCTATTCTATTCTGATCTGCAGATAGGAGTTTCATTAAATCAATATTAAAATCACCCATAACTAAATAAGGAGTATTAAGACTAGCTAATTTATCCAACATACTTTCAAAATGATTTTTAAATTCTATCTGGCTGGATGACGGAGTACGGTAAATAACTGCAATTAAAACCTTCCGATTATTTGGAAAAGAGCATTCAACTACACAAGATTCAAAAATCATTTCAATATTCATTGGCAAAAAATCAATCCTTATACGTGCTGGTATGCAATTTTTAATCAAAACACCTAGACCCCCTTGTTTTTGTCTTTTCCGACCGATGTGAAAAAATTGGTAATCTTTTACATGTATATTTTCAATTGAAAAATCATCTAATAAAGTTTCACATAGGCCTAATATATCTGTATCTGAATCCGACAAAAAAGTTTCAATCACATCCTGCGCAGTCCTCCAACCCCGGCAATTCCAAAACGACATCCTACTTGTATTTACATTTTTTCTTACCAGCTCATTCATAAATATATATTGATTTTTTGGGATATCAAAATTACTAGAAGTATCTTCATCATCACCAGCTACAATAGTTTGAAAAATTGACTGAAATGAAAGAGAATTCCGCTCAAATTCTTTTAACCTTGATGATGGAATTTCACGATTATCTCTATCCATTATCAAATATTAACCCCACGTTAAGAGAAACCACACCATGCCCCAAAAGACCAGCAAACAATAATAAAAAATAACAATTAAAAAAACAAAACAAAAAAAAAGTAATCTCCATTCCAAGTCGTTTTCCCTCAGTACGACTAATCTGCGCAACTTTTAATTTAGAAACATAAATATCTTCATCAAAACCAAAAAACACTACTACTGTTTCCAGGCCTAGTATCACTGAAAGCCAAGACCAATCCATAAGAACTCCAATCACAACCCGGCACGCTCTGCACCGCGCTATACATGTTGAATTAGAACCATCAGTTCTCATCAATAGAAGTATGGGTATCCACAAGAATATATTTTAAAATTTAAATCAAAAGTACCATTCTATTTTTCTGATATGATTTAGAGATGTAAAAAAAAAGTTGAATAATTTCGAAGTGCAATAAAAAATTTAGTTAAAAAAAAATAGTTTGCTTTCATGAAAAAAATATTGAATTAGACCCATCAGTCATCATCAATAGGAGTATGGATATGCACAAGAATATATTTAAAAATTTAAATCAAAAGGGTCATGAAAAAATATTGAATTAGAACCATCAGTCCTCATCAATAGGAGTATGGGTATGCACAAGAATATATTTTAAAATTTAAATCAAAAGTGTCATTCTGTTTTTCTGATATGATTTAGAGATGTAAAAAAAATAAATTTGAATAATTTTAAAGTAAAAAAAAAATAGTTTTATTTCATAAAAAAAATATTGAATTAGAACAATCAGTTTTAATAAATAGTAGTATGAGTATGAACAATAATATATTTTAAAATTTAAATCAAAAGTGCCATTCTATTTTTCTGATATGATTTAGAGATGTAAAAAAAAAAAATATTGAATTAGAACCAAAAAAAAAAACATAAAAAAAATATTGAATTAGAACCATCAGTCATCATCAATAGGAGTATGGGTATGCAAAAGAATATATTTTAAAATTTAAATCAAAAGTGTCATGAAAAAAATATTGAATTAGAACCATCAGTCCTCATCAATAGGAGTATGGGTATGCACAAGAATATATTTTAAAATTTAAATCAAAAGTGCCATTCTATTTTTCTGATATGATTTACAGATATAAAAAAAAGTTGAATAATTTTGAGGTCCAAAAAAAATTTTTTTTTTAAATAGTTTGTTTCTTATGAAAAAAATATTGAATTAGAACCATCAGTCTTCATCAATAGGAGTATGGGTATGCACAAGAATATATTTTAAAATTTAAATCAAAATTGTCATTCTATTTTTCTAATATGATTTGGAGATGTAAAAAAGGTTGAATAATCTTGAAGTCCGAAAAAAGAAATTTAGTTAAAAAAATAGTTTGTTTCTTATGAAAAATAAAATATTGAATTAGAACCATCAGTCTTCATCAATAAGAGTATGGGTATGCACAAGAATATATTTTAAAATTTAAATCAAAAGTGTCATTCTATTTTCTTATATGATTTAGAGATGTAAAAAAAAAGTTGAATAATTTCAAAGTCCAAAAAAATTTAGTTAAAAAAAAAATAGTTTGCTTTCATGAAAAAAATATTGAATTAGAACCATCAGTCCTCATCAATAGGAGTATGGGTATGCACAAGAATATATTTTAAAATTTAAATCAAAAGTGTCATTCTATTTTTCTGATATGATTTAGAGATGTAAAAAAAGTTGAAAAAATATATCTTATTAAAAAAAATAATAAAAAAAGTTATAAAAAAACTTAAAAAAAAATAAATGGGGGGGGGGCCAAAAAGTTGGCGCGAGGGGGCACCTTTCGAGTTTGGGGATCGGGCGCCTATGGAGGGTTGAAGTCCCTGGTGGTTAGGGTCGTTGGTGCTTATGATCCATGATGGTTCATACTCATGTATACCTCACTACTTGATCTGTAATGATTTTTATGGATTGTTCTGAATTTCTTTATTAAAATTTTTTTCTTGCCATCTACATCTCTCTTAGTATCAACTTTTTAGCATAATATAACGTTGGATCCTATTTTAAATTGACAACACTGTTCAAACGCCATTGAGGTTACCTTAACTGCTAATCACTTTAACCCTTTTTCTCTATCGTCAAGTACATGCTCTGGAAAGGTGTCAAGGAACGTAAGGCAATTCAGGAACCAGTGGGGAATCCCCGCTCGTAATTGCTAATCACTTTAGCCCTTTTTCTCCATCGTCAAGTACATGCGCTGGAAATGTTTTTCCCATAGGGGCAAGCAAATAGCATGGTAATTCCTATACCTGCAAGCAAATAGCATGGGAGGGAACATAAACCCTTAGAATAGCATGGGAGGGAACATAAACCCTTAGAATAGCATGGGAGGGAAAGTAAAGGACCAGAATAGCATAGGAAGGAACATAAACCCTTAGAATAGCATATGAAGGAACATAAAGGCCGAGAATAGAATAGGAAGGAAAATAAAGAACGAGAATAGCAGAAGAAGGAACATAAAGGCCCAGAATAGCATAGGAAGGAACGTAAAGGACAAGAATAGCATAGGAAGGAACATAGCGTGCTACAAACATAAGGTACTACTCTACTGACAGTGACCACTTTGACGTTATCTACACTCTTTTGCGTAACTTTGGAGCAGCTCTTGTTTGTAAAACTAAATCGGAGCCAGTTTTCAGTAGAATGGCCTTATTGACTCCGGTACGAACACCAAATATGGGCATAGAATACGGTACGAACACCAAATATGGGCATGGAGTCATTAGGGAGAAAGATTACGTAATGGGGTCAATGACCTCTTTTTCCAAGGTCGATTTATTTGATGTTTCTATGTGTAATAGCTCGGGGACGAAGGTTGCACATGTGCATTGAATTCTAAAGGGAAACAATGTTATTGATCTAGGACTCGAGGGGGAAGTGAATTTCCGAGAAATTGATTCGCGTAATCAAAGTGTGTCAACAACAACAACATCGACCTTGACATTCACCGAGAGCGTGCACTTACAACACCGGTACGAACCACGTGGTTTATGGTCCATATATGGGCATAGAATACTGACGGGGCACCAAATATGGGCATGGACTCATTCGGGAGAACATGTGGTTAATGGGGTCAATGACCTAAATTTCACAACAACAACATCGACCTTGACATTCGCTGAGAGCGTGCAGTTACAACAACAAAAACCCGGAATTTGGAACACCTGTGCTGTCGACCTCAATTCACCTATCGTGAATAAATAATTCCCCTTAGAAACAACAAATTAATTTCCCTTTCTTGACAGATCAATCAATCAATGACATCATCTATCAGACTTTAAAAATTTCCGCCTAGAAACATTTCTCCAGGAATAGATCCAAGTCATTAATGTCTTTGCCTCTGAAACAACTCTTTTGGTCGAACTCCAAAAGATATTAATAACCAAAGGCCATGGAAACAATTAGGCAAGAAACATCTTAGCGATGAATTGTTTTAGCGCGCGAGAAGGTTTCCTATTAATTTGAAATGCATTAGTACAGAGATGTCAATAACAAAGGAACACGCTGAATTTACGTTTAGGGATAATTTTGGCGAAACCGTTTTAGACAGGTTATGGAACTATTTCGGCGAAACAGATAGAGACATTTTAAAAGAAGATTTTTGAAGAGATTTTAGAAGAGAATTTGAGTGTGGTCGTTATAATACACAAGCTTCATTTGAACAGTGTTGTGAGGTCCTCTAACCCAACCCCAAAGGGTTCCGATCCTCCGACCCCAACCCCGAAGGAAGCCCCCGGTCCTCACCGCCCCCCCAAGCTCCCAAAGGGACACCGGCGCCCCCAAAGGCCCACCCAGACCCCCAACTGTCCCCCCGGACCCTCAAAGGCCCTCCCTGTGCCCCAACGGTCCTCCTCCGGTCCCCAAAGGCCCATCGAGCTCCCAAAGAACCAATGGGGTCCCAAAGGCCCTCTACCGGTCCCCAAATGTCCCCCAGGCATCCATAGGCCCTCCCTGTGCCCCAAGGGCCCTCCCTGTGCTTCAAAGGCCCTCCACTGGTCCTCAAAGCCCCCCAAGCTCCTCAAAGGGCCACCGGCGCCCCCAAAGGCCCACCCAGACCCCCAAAGGCCATCCCCAGGCCCCAAATGTCCCCCAGACCCCCAACTGTCCCCCCGGACCCCCAAAGGCCCTCCCTGTGCCCCAAAGGCCCCCCCCGGCCCCCAAAGGTCCCCCGGGCTCCCAAAGGACCAACGGGGTCCCAAAGACCCTCCACCGGTCCCCAAATGTCCCCCAGGCACCCAAAGGCCCTCCATGTGCCCCAAAGGCCCTCCCTGTGCCCCAAAGGTCCTCCTCCGGTCCCCAAAGGCCCATCGAGCTCCCAAAGGACCAACGGGGTCCCAAAGGCCCTCCACCGGTCCCCAAATGTCCAACAAGCTCCCAAAGGACCACCCGGGGCCCCCAAGGGCCTCCCCCGGTCCCCAAAGGCCCATCGTGCTCCCACCGGACGAACGGGGGCCCCAAGGACCTCCTCCGGTCCCCAAAGGCCCATCGAGCTCCCAAAGGACCAACGGGGTCCCACAGGCCCTCCACCAGTCCCCAAACGCCCCCCCGGCCCCCAAAGGCCCTCCACCGGCCCCCAACAGCCCCCCAAGCTCCCACAGGATCACCGGCGCCCCCAACGGCCCACCCAGCCCCCCACCGGCCAGCCCCGGGCCCCCCAAAGGAATTATTTACTGACCTTCAGTTGTTGTGATTTTAAAAGTTCTGCTTTTGTTTTCTAAAATCATCGCCTAAAATGCCTCAAACTGTTTCACCCAAAGAGACACATACACAGAGACACATACACAGAGACACAAACAGAGACAAACAAACAGAGACACACACACACAGACACACACACAGAGACAAACTCACAGAGAAACAAACAAAGAGAAACCAACACATAGACACACACACACAGAGACACACACACAGAGACACACACAGGTTATGGTTTACCTTGTCACAGTTACATTTTCTTGATTTTTCAAAGTTCATTTTGAATTTCTTTCGTTGAAATGCACGAGTTGGAATATTTCAGAAGTGTTTGGTTTTGTTTTACCTTGTCACAGTTAAATTTTCTTGATTTGTCAAAGTTCATTTCGAATTTTTTTTATTGAAGTGCAAGAGGTGGAATATTTCCGTAGTGTTTGGTTGTGATTTAACTTGTCACAGTTACATTTTCTTGATTTTTCAAAGTTCATTTTGAATTTATTTTGTTGAAATGCAAGAGTTGGAATATTTCAGTAGCGTTCGGTTGTTGTTTACCTTGTCAGAGTTACATTTTCTTGATTTTTCAATGTTCATTTATAATTTCTTTTTTTTAAATTAAATATTTTTAATATTTAATTTTATTTATTTTTTGTTTTACATATTAACATATAAATTATATTTATTATTAAAAGTTATTTTTTAAAATATTACGTTGAAAATAAAGAGTTGGAATATTTCAGAAGTGTTTGGTTGTGGTTTACCTTGTCACAGTTAAATTTTCTTGATTTTTCAAAGTTCATTTGAATTTCTTACGTTGAAATGCAATATTTGGAATATTTCAGTAGTGTTTGGTTGTGGTTTACCTTGTCAAAGTTACATTTTCTTGATTTTTCAAAGTTCATTTTGAATTTCTTTCGTTGAAATGCAAGAGTTGGACTATTTCAGTGGTGTTTGGTTATAGTTTACCTTGCCACAGTTACATTTTCATGATTTTTCAAAGCTCATTTTGAATTTCTTTCGTTGAAGTGCAAGAGTTGGAATATTTCAATAGTGTTTGGTTGTGGTATACCTTGTCACAGTTACATTTTCTTGATTTTTCAAAGTTCATTTCGAATTTCTTTCGTTGAAATGCAAGAGTTGGACTATTTCAGTGGTGTTTGGTTGTGGTTTACCTTGTCACAGTTAAATTTTCATGATTTTTCAAAGCTCATTTGAATTTCTTTTGTTGAAATGCAAGAGTTGGAATATTTCAGTGGTGTTTGGTTGTGGTTTACCTTGTCACAGTTACATTTTCTTGATTTTTCAAAGTTCATTTTGAATTTCTTTGGTTGAAATGCAAGAGTTGGAATATTTCAGTAGTGTTTGGTTATGGATTACCTTGTCACAGTTACATTTTCTTGATTATTCAAAGTTCATTTTGAATTTCATTCTTTGAAATGCAAGAGATGGAATATTTCAGTAGAGTTTGGTTGTGGTTTAACTTGTCACAGTTACATTTTATTGATTTTTCAAAGTTCATTTTGAATTTCTAACGTTGAAATGCAAGAGTTGGAATATTTCAGTAGTGTTTGGTTGTGGTTTACCTTGTCACAGTTACATTTTCTTTATTTTTCAAAGTTCATTTTGAATTTCTTTAGTTGAAATGCAAGAGTTGGAATATTTCAGTAGTGTTTGGTCGTGGTTTACCTTGTCACAGTTACATTTTCTTGATTTTTCAAAGTTCATTTTGAATTTCCTTTCGTTGAAATGCATGAGTTTGAATATTTCTGGAACGTTTGTTTTTGGTTTAACTTGTCACTGTTACATTTTCTTGATTTTTCAAAGTTCATTTTGAATTTCTTTCTTTGAAATGCCTGAGTTGGACTATTTCAGTAGTGTTGTGTTATGGTTTAACTTGGCACAGTTACATTTTCTTTATTTTTCAAAGTTCATTTTGAATTTCATTCGTTGAAAAGCAAGAGTTGGAATATTTCCGTAGTGTTTGGATGTGGATTACCTTGTCACAGTTACATTTTCTTGATTTTTAAAAGTTCATTTTAATTTCTTTCATTGAAATGCAAGAGAATGAATATTTCAGAAGTGTTTGGTTGTGGTTTACCTTGTCACAGTTACATTTTCTTGATTTTTCAAAGTTTATTTTGAATTTCTTTCGTTGAAATGCAATAGTTGGAATATTTAAGTAGTGTTTGGTTATGGTTTACCTTGTCGCAGTTACATTTTCTTGATTTTTCAAAGTTCATTGTGAATTTCTTTCGTTGAAATGCAAGAGTTGGACTATTTCAGTAGTGTTTGGTTGTGGTTTACCTTGTCAAAGTTACATTTTCATGATTTTTCAAAGCTCATTTTGAATTTCTGTCGTTGAAATGCAAGAATTGGAATATTTCAGCAGTGTTTGGTTATGGTTTACCTTGTCACAGTTACATTTTCATGATTTTTCAAAGTTCATTTTGAATTTCTTTCAATGAAAAGCAAGAGTTGGAATATTTCAGTAGTGTTTGGTTGTGGTTTACCTTGTCACAGTTACATTTTCCTGATTTTTCAAAGTTCATTTAGAATTTCTTTCGTTGAAATGCAAGAGTTGGAATATTTCAGTTGTGTTTGGTTATGGTTTACCTTGTCACAGTTACATTTTCCTGATTTTTCAAAGTTCATTTTGAATTTCTTTCGTTGAAGTGCAAGAGTTGGACTATTTCAGTAGTGTATGGTTGTGGTTTAACTTGTCACAGTTACATTTTCTTGATTTTTCAAAGTTCATTTTGAATTTATTTCTTTGAAATGCAAGAGATGGAATATTTCAGTAGTGTTTGGTTGTGGTTTACCATGTCACAGTTACATTTTCTTGATTTTTCAAAGTTCATTTGAATTGCTTTCGTTGAAATGCAAGAGTTGGAATATTTCAGTAGTGTTTGGTTATGGTTTACCTTGTCACAGTTACATTTTCTTGATTTTTCACAGTTCCTTTTGTATTTCTTTCGTTTAAATGCAAGAGCTGGAATATTTCAGTAGTGTTGGGTCGTGGTTTACCTTGTCACAGTTACATTTTTTGATTTTTCAATGTTCATTTTGAATCTTATTCAATGAAATGCAATAGTTGGACTATTTCAGTAGCGTTTGGGTGTGGTTTACATTTTCAAAGTTACATTTTACTGATTTTTCATAGTCAGTTTTGAGTTTCTTTTGTTGTTATGCAAAATTTAGAATATTTCAGTAGTGTTTGGTTGTGGTTTACCTTGTCAAAGTTACATTTTCTAGATTTTTCAATCTTCATTTTGAATTTCTTTCGTTGAAATGCAAGAATTGGAATATTTCACTAGTGTTTGGTTGTGGTTTACCTTGTCACAATTAAATATTATTTATTTTTAAAAGTTCATTTTTGAATTTCTTTCGTTTAAAAGTAAGAGTTGGAATATTTCAGTAGTGTTTGCTTGTGGTTTACCTTGTCACAGTTACATTTATTGATTTTTCAAAGTTCATTTTAATTTATTTCGTTGAAATGCAAGAGTTGGAATATTTCAGCAGTGTTTGGTTGTGGTTTACCTTGTCACAGTTACATTTTCTTGATTTTTCAAAGTTCATTTTGAATTTCTTTCTTTGAAATGCAAGAGTTGGTATATTTCAGTAGCGTTCGGGTGTGGTTTACCTTGTCAAAGTTACATTTTCATGATTTTTCAAAGTTCATTTTGAATCTCTTTTGTTGAAATGCACGAGTTGGAATATTTCAGTTGTGTTCGGTTGTGTTTTACATTGTCAAAGTTACATTTTCTTGATTTTTCAAAATTAATTTTTAATTTAATTTATTGAAATGCAAGAGTTGGAATATTTCAGTAGTGTTTGTTTGTGGTTTACCTTGTCACAGTTAAATTTTCTTGATTTTTTCAAAGTTCATTTGAATTTCTTTCATTTGAAATGCAAGAGTTGGAATATTTCAGAAGTGTTTGCTTGTGGTTTACCTTGTCACAGTTAAATTTTCTTGATTTTTCAAAGTTCATTTTGAATTTCTTTCGTTGAAATGCAATAGTTGGAATATTTCAGTAGTGTTTTGTCGTGGTTTTGTTTTGTTTTTTTTTTATTTTAGTTGATTTTTTTTTTTTTTTGTTTTTTTGTTTTTTTATGTTATGTTAGTTTTTTTTTTTATTTTTAATGAAAGTATATGTTAGTTTATTTTCGGTTCTTTTATGTTAGGTTATTTTAGGTTAGGTTATGTTAGTTTAGGTTCTGTTATGTTCTTTGAGGTCAGGGACGCGCACGTTCGTAGGCGAACCTATCCTAGCCTAACTTAGCAGAACATAAATTAAGCTAACCTAACCTAACTAAAACTCACCTAACTTAATCTCACCTAACCTAACTTAACCTAAACTAACTTAATCCAACCTAACCTAACCTATATGTGCGCGTACGTAGGCTAACCTAGCCTAACCTAACTTAACCTAACCTAACTTAATCTAAACTAACCTAACCTAATCATACACCTAACTTTTTGCCTGTCTCTCACCTAACCTAAGCTAACCAAAGTGAAGCAAACATTCGCTAACCTAACCTAACTTAACCTAACGTGTGTGTGTGTATGTGTGTGTGTATGTTTGTGTGTGTGTGTGTGTATGTATGTGTGTGTGTGTGTGTATGTGTGTGTGTCTGATTTTGTGTGTGTGTGTGTGTGTGTATGTGTGTGTGTGTATGTGTGTGTTTGTATGTGTATGAGTGTATGTGTGTGTGTGTGTACACATTTACATAAATGTGTGTAAATGTGGCATAGTAAACCAGAACCAAACACTAGTTAAATATTCCAACTCTTGCATTTCAACGACAGAAATTCAAAATGAATTTGAAAATCAAGAAAATGTAACTGTGATAAGGTATAACATAACCTAAAACCCCTGAAATAGTCAATCTCTTGCATTTCAATGAAAGAAATTCTAAATGAGCATTGAAAAATCAAGAAAATGTAACTGTGAGAAGGTAAACCATAACCAAACACTAATGAAATATTCCAACTCTTGCATTTCAACGAAAGAAATTCAAATGAACTTTGAAAAATCAAGAAAATGCAACTGTGACAATTTAAAACATAAGCAAACACTACTGAAATATTACAACTCTTGCTTTTCAACGAAATAAATTCAAAATTAGAATTGAAAAATCAAGAAACTGTAACTGTGATGAGGTAAACCATAACCAAACACCACTGAAATAGTCCAAGTCTTGCATTTCAACGAAAGAAATTCGAAATGAACTTTGAAAAATCAAGAAAATGTAACTGTGACAATGTAAACCATAACCAAACACTACTGAAATATTCCAACTCTTGCATTTCAACGAAAGAAATTCAAATTGAACTTTGAAAAATCATGAAAATGTAACTGTGACAAGGTAAACCATAAGCAAACACTACTGAAATATTCCAACTCTTGCATTTCAACGATAGAAATTCAAAATGTGCTTTGAATAATCATGAAAATGTAACTGTGACAAGGTAAACCACGACCAAACACTACTGAAATATTCCAACTATTGCATTTCAATGAAAGAAATTCAAAATGAACTTTGAAAAAACAAGAAAATTTAACTGTGACAAGGTAAACCACGTCCAAACACTACTGAAATATTCCAACTATTGCATTTCAACAAAAGAAATTCAAATGAACTTTGAAAAATCAAGGAAATTTAACTGTGGCAAGGTAAACCACAACCAAACACTTCTGAAATATTCCAACTCTTGCATTTCAAATGAAAGAAATTCAAATGAACTTTGAAAAATCAAGAAAATGTAACTGTTACAAGGTAAACCAAAAGCAAACAATACTGAAATATTCCAACTCTTGCTTTTCAACGAAATAAATACAAAATCAAAAAATAAAATAAACTAAAATGTAACGTAGAAAATTAAAACCACAGCAAAACACAACTGAAATATTCAAACTCTTGAATTTCAACGAAAGAAATTCAAAATGAACTTTGAAAAATCAAGAAAATGTAACTGTGACAAGTTAAACCACAACCTAACTCTACTGAAATAATTCCAACTCTTGCATTTCAACAAAAGAAATTCAAAATGAACTTTGAAAAATCAAGAAAATGTAACTGTGACAAGGTAAACCACAACCAAACACTACTGAAATATTCCAACTCATGCATTTCAACGAAAGAAATTCAAAATGAACTTTGAAAAATAAAGAAAATGTAACTGTGACAAGGTAAACCACAACCAAACACTGCTGAAATATTCCAACTCTTGCATTTCAACTAAATAAATTCAAATTAACTTTTAAAAATCAAAAAATGTAACTGTGACAAGATAAACCATAAGCAAACACTACTGAAATATTCCAACACTTACTTTTAAACAAAAGAAATTCAAAAATGAACTTAGAAAAATCGAGAAAATGTAATTTTGACAAGGTAAACCACAACCAAACACTAGTGAAATATAACAACTATTTAATTAAAACGAAATAATTTCAAAATGAACTATGAAAAATCAAGAAAATTTAACTTTGACAAGGTAAACCACAACCAAACGCTACTGAAATATTCCAACTCTTGCATTTCAACGAAAAAAATTCAAAATGAACTTTGAAAAATCAAGAAAATGTAACTGTGAAACGGTAAACCACAACCAAACTCTACTGAAATAGTCAAACTCTTGCATTTAAACGAAAGAAATTCAAAATGAACTTTGAAAAATCAAGAAAATGTAACTGTGACAAGGTAAACCACGACCATACACTACTGAAATATTCCAGCTCTTGCATTTCAACGAAAGAAATTCAAAATGAACTTTGAAAAATCAAGAAAATGTAACTGTGATAAGGTAAACCATAACCAAACACTACTGAAATATTCCAACTCTTGCATTTCAACGAAAGCAATTCAAATGAACTTTGAAAAATCAAGAAAATGTAACTGTGACATGGTAAACCACAACCAAACACTAATGAAATATTCCAACTCTTTCATTTCAATGAAAGAAATTCAAAATGAACTTTGAAAAATCAAGAAAATGTAACTGTGACAAGGTAAACCACGACCATACACTACTGAAATAGTCCAACTCTTGCAATTCAACGAAAGAAATTCAAAATGAACTTTGAAAAATCAGGAAAATGTAACTGTGACAAGGTAAACCATAACCAAACACAACTGAAATATTCCAACTCTTGCAATTCAACGAAAGAAATTCAAAATAAACTTTGAAAAATCAAGAAAATGTAACTGTGACATGGTAAACCACAACCAAACACTACTGAAATATTCCAACTCTTGCTTTTCAACGAAAGAAATTCAAAATGAACTTTGAAAAATCAAGAAAATGTAACTGTGACAATGTAAACCATAAGCAAACACTACTGAAATATTCCAACTCTTGCATTTAAACGAAAGAAATTCAAAATGGGCTTTGAAAAATCAAGAAAATGTAACTGTGACAAGGTAAACCATAACCAAACAATACTGAAATATTCCAACTCTTGCATTTCAATGAAAAAAATTCAAAATGAAATTTGAAAAATCAAGAAAATTTAACTGTGACAAGGTAAACCACAACCAAACACTACTGAAATATTCCAACTATTGCATTTCAACGAAAGAAATTCAAAATGATCTTTGAAAAATCAAGAAAATGTAACTGTGACAAGTTAAACCACAACCAAACACTTCTGAAATATTCCAACTCTTGAATTTCAATGAAATAAATTCAAATGAACTTTGAAAAATCAAGAAAATGTAACTGTGACAAGGTAATCCACATCCAAACACTACTGAAATATTCCAACTATTGCATTTCAACGAAATAAATTCAAAATGAAATTTGAAAAATCAAGAAAATGTATCTGTGACAAGGTAAACCACAACCAAACACTATTGAAATATTCCAACTCTTGCATCTCAACAAAAGAAATTCAAAATGAACTTTGAAAAATCAAGAAAATGTAACTGTGACAAGTTAAACCACAACCGAACGCTACTGAAATATTCCAACTCGTGCATTTCAACAAAAGAAATTCAAAATGAACTTTGAAAAATCAAGAAAATGTATCTGTGACAATGTAAACCACAACCAAACACTACTGAAATATTCCAACTCTTGCTTTTCAACGAAAGAAATTCTAATTGAGCTTTGAAAAATCAAGAAAATGTAACTATGATAAGGTAAACCACACCCAAACACTGCTGAAATATTCCAACTCTTGCAGTTCAACGAAAGAAATTCGAAATGAACATTGAAAAATCAAGAAAATGTAACTGTGACAAGGTAAGCAAACACCAAAAAAAGCTTAAATATTAAAAATCTTTCACTTAATCGAATGAAATTCAAAATGAAATTTGAAATATCATGAAAATGTAACTGTGACAAGGTAAACCATAACCAAACACCACTGAAATATTCCAACTCTTGCATTTCAACGAAAGAAATTCGAAATGAACTTTGAAAAATCAAGAAAATGTAACTGTGACAAGGTAAACCACAACCAAACACTACTGAAATATTCCAACTCTTGCATTTCAACGAAAGAAATTCAAAATGAACTTTGAAAAATCAAGAAAATGTAACTGTGACAAGGTAAACCACAACCAAACACTATTGAAATATTCCAACTCTTGCACTTCAAAGAAAGAAATTCAAAATGACCTTTGAAAAATCAAGAAAATGTAACTGTGATAAGGTAAACCATAACCAAACACCACTGAAATATTCAAACTCTTGCATTTCAATTAAATAAAGTCAAATGGACATTGAGAAATCAAGAAAATGTAACTGTGACAAGGTAAACCATGATCAAACACTACTGAAATATTCCAACTATTACATTACAACGTAAGAAATTCAAATGAACTATGAAAAATCAAGAAAATGTAACTTTGACAAGTTAAACCACAACCAAACTCTACTGAAATATTCCAACTTTTGCATTTCAACGAAAGAAATTCAAAATGAACTTTGAAAAATCAAGAAAATGTAACTGTGACAAGTTAAACCACAACCAATCGCTACTGAAATATTCCAACTCTTGAATTTCAATGAAAGAAATTCGAAATTAAATTTGACAAATCAAGAAAATGTAAATGTGACAAGGTAAACAACAACCAAACACTGCTGAAATATTCCAACTCTTGCATTTCAACGAAAGAAATTCAAAATGAACTTTGAAAAATCAAGAAAATGTAACTGTGACAAGGTAAACCATAATCTGTGTGTGTCTCTGTGTGTGTGTCTCTGTGTGTGTGTGTCTCTGTGTGTGTGTCTCTGTGTGTGTGTCTCTGTGCGTGTGTCTCTGTGTGTGTGTCTCTGTGTGTGTGTCTCTGTGTGTTTGTCTCTGTTTGTGTCTCTGTGTGTGTGTCTCTTTGGGTGAAACAGTTTGAGGCATTTTAGGTGATGATTTTAGAAAACAAAAGCAGAACTTTTAAAAACACAACAACTGAAGGTCAGTAAATAATGCCTTGGGGGGGCCGGGGGTTGGTCTTGGGGGGTCGGGGGGGGCGGTTGGGGGCGCTGGTGATCCTTTGGGAGCGTGGGGGGCAGGTGGGGGCCGGTGGAGGGGCTGTGGGTGCCTGGGGGACTTTTGGGGACCGGTGGAGTGCCTGTGGGACCCCGGTGGTCCTTTGGGAGCTCGATGGGCCTTTGGGGACCGGTGGAGGGCCTGTGGGACCCCGTTGGTCCTTGGGGAGCTCGATGGGCCTTTGGGGACCGGTGGCGGACCTTTGGGGCACAGGGAGGGCCTTTGGGTGCCGGGGGGTCATTTGGGGTCCGGGGGTGGGCCGTTGGGTGCTCGCTGGGCCCTTGGGGACCGGCGGTGGCCCTTTGGGTCACTGGGAGGGCCTTTGGGGCACCTGGAGGGCCTTTGGGTGCCTGGGGGACATTTGGGGACCGGTGGTGGGTCTTTGGGACCCCGTTGGTCTTTTGGAAGCCCGGGTGCCCTTTGGGGGCCGGGGGAGGGCCTTTGGGGCACAGGGAGGGCCTTTGGGGGTCCGGGGGGACAGTTGGGGGTCTGGGGGACATTTGGGGCCTGGGGATGGCCTTTCGGGGTCTGGGTGGGCCTTGGGGGGCGCCGGGGGCCCTTGGGGGAGCTTGGGGGGCGTTGAGGACCTGGGGAGGGCCTTTGAGGCACAGGGAGGGCCCTTGGGGCACAGGGAGGGCCTTTGGATGCCTGGGGGACCTTTGGTGACCGGTAGAGGGCCTTTGGGACCCCATTGGTCCTTTGGGAGCTCGAGGGGCCTTTGGAGACCGGAGGAGGACCGTTGGGGCACAGGGAGGGCCTTTGAGGGTCCGGGGGGACAGTTGGGGGTCTGGGTGGGCCTTTGGGGGCGCCGGTGTCCCTTTGGGAGCTTGGGGGGGCTTTGAGGACCGGGGGCTTCCTTCGGGGTTGGGGTAGAAGGATCGGAACCCTTTGGGGTTGGGTTAGAGGACCTCACAACACTGTTCAAATGAAGCTTGTGTATTATAACGACCACACTCAAATTCTCTTCTAAAATCTCTTCAAAAATCTTCTTTTAAAATGTCTCTATCTGTTTCGCCGAAATAGTTCCATAACCTGTCTAAAACGGTTTCGCCCAAATTATCCCTAAACGTAAATTCAGCGTGTTCCTTTGTTATCGGCATCTCTGTGCTAACGCATTTCAAATTAATAGGAAACCTTCTCGCGCGCTAAAACAATTCATCGCTAAGATGTTTCTTGCCTAATTGTTTCCATGGCCTTTGGTTATTAATATCTTTTGGAGTTCGACCAAAAGAGTTGTTTCAGAGGCAAAGACATTAATGACTTGGATCTATTCCTGGAGAAATGTTTCTAGGCGGAAATTTTTAAAGTCTGATAGATGATGTCATTGATTGATTGATCTGTCAAGAAAGGGAAATTAATTTGTTGTTTCTAAGGGGAATTATTTATTCACGATAGGTGAATTGAGGTCGACAGCACATGTGTTCCAAATTCCGGGTTTTTGTTGTTGTAAGTGCACGCTCTCAGCGAATGTCAAGGTCGATGTTGTTGTTGTGAAATTTAGGTCATTGACCCCATTAACCACGTGTTCCCCCTAATGAGTCCATGCCCATATTTGGAGCCCCGTCAGTATTCTATGCCCATATATGGACCATAAACCACGTGGTTCGTACCGGTGTTGTAAGTGCACGCTCTCAGTGAATGTCAAGGTCGATGTTGTTGTTGTTGACACACTTTGATTACGCAAATCAATTTCTCGGAAATTCACTTCCCCCTCGAGTCCTAGATCAATAACATTGTTTCCCGTTAGAATTCAATGCACATGTGCAACCTTCGTCCCCGAGCTATTACACATAGAAACATCAAATAAATCGACCTTGGAAAAAGAGGTCATTGACCCCATTACGTAATCTTTCTCCCTAATGACTCCATGCCCATATTTGGTGTTCGTACCGTATTCTATGCCCATATTTGGTGTTCGTACCGGAGTCAATAAGGCCATTCTACTGTTTTCGTTAATATACCAGTTAATTCATGATTTGTACAGCTGAAAACGATGAGGCTACAACTGGCTCACTACAAGTACCATCTCGGCTGTGGTAATACGAAAGGCGTTAAGTGACATATTAGTAAAAATAACTGAGTTATGTTTTGATTCTACTAAAATTCTAGCCGAGTGCTGTCCTGACCGAGTGGTTGCCGCGCTAGATTTGGAATCCTTTGTCCGAAGGACGACGTTTCGATTCCTAGTGTGGCCGGTTATTTGGTTTGGGACGAGGATCAGTGACGTGACTCTCTTAAGCTCAGCCAGAGTCGACCCAGCTCTATATAGTTACCTGAAGAAATCTGGAGAATCTAAGCAGGAAGGGGTGCGGAAGCACAGGATGGCTGGCCCCCAACCCTCCTCCATTGCTCTAGTTGGCGGAAGGGCCTTTAAACGGAGATCAGCACCGCCGTTTTGGACTTTAAGGGTCTAGTGCCATATCCTTTACCCCTTTTTTACCTCTACTTAAGTGAGGTATGCCCGATTGATTGGTTTAGTCAGAATTCACATATCTCCTTTTGTTCTCGAGATATTCTCAATTTTATAATCCATTCAAAACGCGTTGCAACTAAGTTTCGAAACTTTGTAGACCAAAAAAGTGTTAAAGGCACGACTCTTCCACAGCCACGAAGATTGTCACATAAAGCCCAACTTGAGATGGCCAGAAAGACACGATTGGAGCTCGAGAGTGATATGGAGGCATATTTTGCAAAACACTTTTTTTGCTTTTCCTGAACATTTTTGAAAATGTCGACCTTCGTATTTCCACAGCCGATCTAGTTCATACAGGCAAAGAGTTCATTCATTAGACAGTTTGTACTTGAGTTATATCACGCATTCTTACACACCTTAAATAGGAGCGATTTCATTGAAGTATAGTGACGTCGACTTAAAAACCACAAATTGGTGGGACATGGTGGCTGGAGGCCTTCACTGAAGAATCTTACGATACTGAAACAGGTTTATTAATTGTGGCGAACGGTTAGATCCGCAATTTTTGAAATATCTGAAAACCTACTTTTGCCAGTGCTAAGGATAGGCCTTTTGATATCAATAAACAATTTAAAGGTAACTAGAATTACTTTCTTTAAGGTTTTATATGATAATTTTATTCATTATTTAAAATAGAATATTATAGGCCAAGGGTAAGTTTTCAGCAGTTCATATTATTGACTTACGAATAAAATAAACATACCACTCGATGCATTTTTTTTTATGCTCATTACGAATATAATAATCATTTTTGTCTGAAATGAGTTTTACCCCCACCCCATATATACCAATTCAGGATATATATTTGTACATTAGGAGGGTGGGGGTAAAGTTTATTTCTGATACAAATGAGAGGTAGGTTCAAACTTTACCCCCACCCCCCCTAATGTGCAAATACATACCCTGAATCGGTATATATAGGGGTGGGAGTAGAATTCATTTCCGAAAAATATGATTATTATATTCGTAATGAGCATAAAAAAGGCATCGAGTGGTGTGTTTACTTTATTCGTAAGTCAATAATATGAACCGCCGAAAATTTACCCCTATATTGCTAATTTTATGCTCATATTTATCGTTTCATTCACGTTTTTGACAGTTCATCCCCAGCCCCCCTCTAATGGTGGCATATATCCCTCGGCTATTTAAAGGAACTAACAACAAAAATTATAGGTTTCTCTTTTTGTAACATGCAGCAAGCATCAATGAATTATATTTCGTTGTTTTCCCCTTGTTTTTGAATTAGTTTTTCGTCAGTTATTATGTTACTTTTTTCTACACAGCTTAAGGCTATGCAAGACCTCTGGAGGGGGATCGGAAATGTCAAAGAAATGAAATGTCAAAGAAATGTCAAAATGTCAAAGAAAATGTCAAAAAGAAGTGTCAAAACCCGTACCAAACCATGAAAATAAGTATAAAATTTACAATAAAAAAGTATGTCTCTTTTTGTAGCATGTCTCCTGAAGCTTTTCTTTACCATAAGATAGGAAAAGGATAAAATTCTAGACGAGCTACTTTTGGCTATCTTGGAAAGGGGTTAATTTAGGAAAATGAAACTTTCAGGGATGGGTCTACAGACTAAAGTATGGGTAAATATTTACCAAATCATATTATTGACTTACGAATAAAATGAATATACCACTCGATGCCTTTTTTTATGCTCTTTCCAAATATAATGATCATTTTTGTCGGAAATGAATTTTACCCCCACCCCTATATATACCAATTCAGGGTATATATTTGCACATTACGGGGGGGGGGGGGGTAAAATTTATTTATGATGTAAATGGGAGGTAAGTTTAAGCTTCACCCCTACCCCCTAATATGCAAATATATACCCTGAATTAGTATGTCGGGGCGGGGGTAAAATTCATTTCCGACAAAAATGAGTATTATATTTGGAAAGAGCATAAAAAAAGGCATCGAGTGGTATATTCAGTTTATTCGTAAGCCAATAATATTATCTCCCTCTAGCTGGCACTGACCTTTTATGACTTTTAAAAATCCTTAGGTTATAAAAGTCAAACCTTGCAAAATAAATCTTCTGCTTAAACTAAGTACAGGAAAACTCTTTTCAGCTTCATAACTTTGCTCAATCCTAATTTATGAGGTTTCAAAGATCTGCAAATACATTTCCTAAATTTAGGAAATAAACATTCATATGGCTTAAAATTATACTCAAATAACAGGAATTGCATTTTCAGAACTAAAACTAGAGAAAAGGAAACTGACAACTGACAATTAAGGTAAAATTTTGTTGTCTCAAAATTTCAATAGGTCATGATCAGAAGAGGTCATCATCATCATCATCATATTTTAATAATCAGAAGAGGGTTAGCACAGAAGCATGGAAATACCTTTCCAGAGTGTGTTTTTGGCTCTGGATTCATTACTGAAAGTTTCATTTTCCTAACCTAACTCCTTTCCAAGATAGTAAAAATTAGTTAAACTATAATTTTTCCACATCTTAGTTTTACAAATATACCGTTAGATGTGATTTGTAAATGTGTTTTTTTTTCTTTTTTTATATCCCTGGATTCCTGACCATAAAGCCTCGTCAAGAGATTGAATAGATTATCTTCAATTACCTTAATTCCTAGCCTGGAGCGACTTTAGGATTTCCATAAATGCTCCGTAATGACTTCTGTAGGACTAATTCTGGGTAAATTTTCCCCTTAACGGAATATTGAGATAACATAGAAACAGACATACCTTTAAAATCCTAATTTCATCCCGAGTCCAAAAATAAAATTCATTTGCGTAGTTAATGAACTTTGCCCCCACTCTCCTCCTAATACGGAAATGTATACCCTAAAATGTACATGTGTAATGAATTTCTTTTTTATTTTGTCAAACTGTTAAATCAATTTCAAGAAAATAGTGGCTTTTGGAAAATCCAGCGCATATATACAGTTCAGGTCATATATTTAAACATTAGGGAGGGGTGAAGGCTGGGGGTTAAGTTAATTTTCGATGCTAATCAGCGTTTTATTTGGATTCAAAATCGAATTCTGATTTTAAATGTATGTCCATTTCTTAGCTATCTCTTTATTCCGTTAATCAGAAACTTTACCTAATTTTCGTGTCTGGTTGCTTATCAACAGTTCGTGATAACGAACTGTAAGTAAGGAGGGACCCGGCTCAATAGTAACCGAAACAAAAAAATGGAATTTTGATACCAACACATACATCAAAAGAAATTGACTTTTTATGCTGATTTCAAATATATAAATTTCATTAGGTTTTGTCATACCCATCAAAGATTACAAGCCTGAGAAAATTTTCCAGATTTTCGAAGAAATGGGGAAACAGTCCTAAAAGTTCAGTAATCTCAATAAAAATCATAACCATCGGATTCACCGTATCAGAGAACCCTACTGCATAGGTTCCAAGCTCCTATATGCAAAAATGTGGAATTTTGTATTTTTTGCCAGAAGAAAGATCACGGGTGCCTGTTTGTTTGTTTCTTTTGTCTGTTTGTATTCCCCAGGGCTGATCGTATCAACACAGTGGTCCTAGAATATTGGCAGGGGGCTCATTCGAACGGAAATCGAAAGTTCCAGTGTCGTTTTTAAGTGACCAAAAAATTGGTGGGCAACTAGGCCCCCTCCCCTGTCTCCTTTTGTCCTAAGATCGTCGGATCAAAATTTTGAGATAGCCATTTTGTTCATCATAGTTGAAAGGCCTAATAACTATGCCTTTGGGTATAACAAAACCCCCCACAGCCCCAGGGGAAAGGTCTTTAAGTTATAAAATTTGCCTATTGTTTGCGCATAGTATTTTTTATTGGGGTGTAGGCATACATTTTCGGGTAGGGAGGGAATTTTCCATAGGGAGGAAGTTTACAGGGAGTAAATTTGTCAGACGAAAATATACACTGGGGCAATTGGCCAGATTTCTAATAAAAAATTCTTTTTATATGTCTTGCTTTCTCTTTTCCGTCTCAATTTTATGCACGGAGTGGTTAACAGTGATGCCAGGTGCCTGACTTAAAAATGCGCACCAAGGGAAGCGAAAATTCGCTTTTGGCGCATATTTGTAATATATTTTTTGGGTCGAGTTAGACATTCAAGTTAAACTTTATATGGAAGGGATTAGTGCACATAAAAACATATATAAAAAAAAATCAAAGATGATGTTACCAGATCGCGTAAGTTTTGCCTACAAGTATTCAAGACATCAACAGCGAAAATGCTCGTTCTTATAAAGTATGTTTTGGCAGCATCCTCTGAAATCTGACATATTGGAGCATTTTTCGATTGATTACACGAACTTTTGTGGTCAAAGTTGTCTGTTCTCGGTCTCTGGGTTGAAGAGAAATATATTTTCCTTAGTTCTCAGGTATGTCAGAGAATTAAATAAAAAAGGGAATTAAAGATGATCTAACAAAAAAAAAAACAAAAAAAAAAAACTGTCAATATCTAAAGTGGTATTTTACATTACTTTTAGGCTAATATGCTGAATTATTCCCTATCAACAATAGAAATTGTGATTAAAGAACTAAAAAAAGAAATAAGTACTAATTATATTGGTCTTGAAATTTATATAAGTTATACAAAAATGTGGAATTTAAAGGCGCATTTGATAAAGATAAATAATAGATAGGATTATTACCAAAATTAGTTATGATAAAAAATTGTTTCGTATATGAAAAAATATAAATGAGACATACAATAACGACCAAGTGAAAGATAAGATATTAGTCTGCCCGCTATTAATTCACCTATATACAGAATTTAAGGCTAATGAAAAAGGTCTAAGATTTTGACTTGAAATATAAGCCAAAGACATATACAAATGAGACAAAATTGTACTTGGCAAGGTCCTTCAACAGTTCCGATTGTTATTTTATTTGTGTTTTCCTTTTAATGAACTTCGAATTAGTTTTGTACATTTTTAATCCTATATTCTATTTATCTTCGACTAGTATTCAAGATCATTTTCAAAGTTAAACAGCAGACCCTCCTTCTATATCGCCCAAAATTTCCTCAGGAGTTTCATCTATTCAGCATAGCGGGTGTAGGGTCAAAGTCCCTAAAGCACTTTCCCTGGCAATTTAGCCTAAGTCGGATGGTCACAGTAGAGTTCAGAATTTTAGGTTGCATCTTATTTCAAATGTTGTACTGGAGAAGATTCATAACAGAAAACAGTCTCTTGACCAAATGTGTTCTGTTAGGTAAGCTTAAAACAGAAAGAGCTGCTTGAGCTATGTCGAACAAAGGTCATCTTTTCCCACTCTTTTCTGTTTTTTTATTTTTTTTTTTATCGAAATTTGACCTCCTTCCCATTTGGTTTTTTACGCTAAGGATAACGCACGCTTTAATATTTGAGATTTAGTTCGTCATGGAGCCTGAGATGCAATATGAGAATCCCTACGGGGTTCTGAAAATTCCATCTGTCTTTATAGAGAGATTCCTGAATCTGCCAGTAGAAGTTGTCAGTAAACATTAGACTCTGAAATTTTTAGCTTTGTCATTGTTATAATGAAGGCGAAATGCGCCCACTTTGCGCCGAATTTTTTTGACATGCGCCAACTTTAAAAATTCAATGCGCCATCAGCTCAAAAAAGCGCCCAAATGTGCGCCACCTGGCAACTATGGTGGTTAAGAGCAATTGTCCAGGGTAAATTTTCACCGGGATTGAATTGTCTAGAGGATATTTCCGTGAGAAGGGGGTATCTCTATGAAGGTGGGGCCAGATTTCCTGGCATCATTTAAAAAACGATTAGAAATTTAATGAAAAACAAGTTTCTTCGACTGAAAGTAAGGAGCAACATTAAAACGTAAAACGAACATAAATTATTACGTATATAAAGAGGGTTACCCCCCCCCCCCTCAACACTTCTCTTTTTACGCTAAAGTTTGAATTGTGTCCTGGCTCTTAAATAATGACTCCTGAAACACAAGGGCCGTTTAATTAGAACAATAGGACGTTTTTTTAAAAGTACTAAAAAATTTGATCGTAAAGAATGAGGTGTTGAGGAGGGGACAACACCCTTTATATGCGTGATAACTTCTGTTCGTTTTAAGTTTTAATGTTGCTCCTTACTTTCAGTTGAAAAAACTTGTCTTTTTTAATTTAATTACTTCATGGTTGAGGATTCAGTGACCTCCCAGTTGAACACGAACTCTTGACGTAGGCCATCAATTTTGCACTTATGTGTGTGAGTTCTCGATTCAATCTATCTATATATTAAATAAAAAAAAAACAAGTTTTTTAAACTGAAAGTAAGGAGCGACATTAAAACTTAAAACTAACAGAAATTATTCCGTATATGAAAGGGACCTCGCTCTTTACGCTTCGCTCTTTACGTTAAAGTTTGACTCTGTCTCAAAACTTTATTTTTTAAAACAATAAAAAACTTTAGCGTAAAGAGCGAAGCGTAAAGAGCGAGGCCCCTTTCATATACGGAATAATTTCTGTTCGTTTTAAGTTTTAATGTCGCTCCTTACTTTCAGTTTAACAAAACTTGTTTTTTATTTTATTTCTGATCGTTTTTTAGTTAATGCAGCTTTTATTTTGGCTCACCGTCATTGAATAAGTAAACAAAATTTGCATAAAGATTTTACTTTTCTTTTGCTAAATGGATGCCTCTAAATTTGGTTATGACGTAATATACAAATTAATTTACGTAACTAACTTCTATATTCGTATATTTTTCTTCTGGTAAAACATACAAAGTTGCAGATTTTTGCAGATATGAGCTTTAAACCTATCTATTAAGGTTTTCTGATAAGCTGAATCCGACGGTGTAATTTTCAATAAAATTCTTTCACTTTTAGGGGATGTTTCCCCCCTCTTTAAAAATCGGGTAAATTTTCTCAGGCTCGTAGCCTTTAATGAGTAATACTATACTTAATAAAATTTATATGTTTAGAATCAGCATTATAAACACATTCTTTTGATACATTTATTGACATCAAAATTCTGTTTTTAAAAGTTTCGATTACTATTGAGCCGTATCGCTTGTTTTTTTTATTGTTTTTTTTTATTTCGTATATGTTATTACGTATATGACGGGGTTCTCCCCTTAGTCATTACCACGCTCTTTACGTTAAAAGTAAAAAAAAATTTTATTCACAAACCCTTGAATCACAAAGGCCGTTTGATTAGAATAGATAGCTCTTTTGAAAGCACTAAAAAAACTGTAGCGTAAAGAGCGAGGTATTGACTTGGGGGAGAACCCCCTCACATACGTTATAATTTCTGTTCGTTTTAAGTTCTAATGTTGCTTCTTACTTTCAGTTGAAAAAACGTATTTTTTTTTATTTAGTTTCTGATCGTTTTTTAAATAATGCTTGGAAATCCGGCGCCCCCTTCATAGAAATTTCCCTTACCCCAAAGAAACATCCTCCACGGAAAAATTCTCAAGAGTAACCCCCTCCTCTAGCCCCCCCCCCTCCAGAAAAAAATCCTTCCTGAAAATGTCTGTATACTTCCCAATAACCAATAAATAATGCTGGCAAGTCCGGCACCCCATTCATGGCAATTTCCCTTCCCCCATGAAAACTTCCTTCATGGACAGATCCTCCAACATAACCCCCGCCCCCCCACCCCCACTACCAGAAAAAAACCCTCCTGAAAACTTCTGTATACTTCCCAATAACCAATACTATATGTTAACATTTGGTAAAGTTCATAACTTTTAGCCCTCCCCCTGGGGACTTCGGGGGATTAAGTCATCCTAAAAGACATAGTTATTATATTTTCAATCATGCTGAACAAAATGGTTATCTCAAAATTTTGATCTGGTGACTTTGGGGAAACAATGAGCGTGGGAGGGGGCCAAGTTGCCCTCCAATTTGTTTGTCACTTAAAAAGGGTTCTAGAACTTTTAATTTCCGTTCCAATGAGCCCTCCCACGATATTCTAGGACCACTGGGTCGATACGATCACCCCTGGGGAAAAAAATAAATAAATAAACACGCATCCGTGATCTTTCTTCTGGCAAAAAATGGAAAATTCCACATTTTTGCAGATAGGAGCTTAAAACCTCTACAGTAGGGTTCTCTGGTACGCTGAATATGATGGTGTGATTTTCATTAAGGCTCTTTGACTTTTAGGGGGTCTTTCCCCCTTTTTTCGAAAATCAGCTCAATTTTCTCAGGCACGTAACTTTTGATGGGTAGCACTAAACTTGATGAAAGTTATATATTTGAAATCAACATTGAAATTTGATTCTTTGATATATCTATTGATATAAAAAATCCGTTTTCTAGAGTTTCGGTTACCATTGAGCCGGGTCGCTCCTTACTTACAGTTCGTTACCACGAACTGTTTGATTCCCCATTCAATACTCTTTCCAAATTTATTAATCTCTGCCATCGCAATTCCTTACAACCCCCTTCATTATGGGGGGGGGGGAGAAATAGCCATAGGCTATGTACAGAAGTTGGATTGTTTTGTGGGTTTGCCATTATCTTTTACGGTACTATATATTATTATATATATTATTAATTTAAAAAAAAACAAAGCTTTTCCGGGGGAAGTAAAAATTGAAGATGAAACTTAAAATGAACAAAAATTACTACTTATAAGACTAATGCAAATAAATCAACTGGTGCTATTTCCCTATGTTTGTAGGATTACAGAAAACTATCGCTTTGCTGAAAATACAAAAGCCAAGTATGAAAAACAAGAATATGGATTTTATACGTAATAATTTCTGTTCGTTTTAAGTTTTAACGTCGGTCCTTACTTTCAGTTAAAAAAACTTTTTTTTTATATTTTTATTTAATCACTCAAAGGGACAAGGGAAGCCAATTCACGAAAATGTGGGGGGAGAATTTTCGATTCTTTTTAAAAATGAAGGTACCAAAAATAAATTTATAAAATTTAGGGGACGGGGTATTTTTTTTGTTTTATAGAAATGAAAATGCCAAAAAAGATATATTTTTTTTTAATCCGCAAAGCGGTATGCCCGAGAATTGTTTTCTAAGGATAGCGGGCTACGTTTTTGTACATTTCATTCTAGTGGAGCCACAATCCTGCTATTACCAGCTGAGAGCAAACCAAACATGCCTAGGGCCAACACAGATGCCCAGTTCCTCCTCCTGCTCGTTCTTGTCACAGTTCCTTTCTGCTTCATCCCTTGAGGTTTCCCTTCCTTAAAATAATTTCTTACTACCACTATTTTAGATCATGAGTCTCAATTCGGATTATAGGCTTACATCAAATTCAAATATAATAATCTTCTGGGTCGAAGGGTACACATAATAATAATAGTTTAGGAGCCCCAAAAGATCTTGATAAAGCTGATAAGCCTTCTAGACGTTCTTGTAAAAGGGAACAACTTCCTGGACCCTAATTCAGGCAGTATATCAAACAGTTCGTGGTAACGAACAATACGTAAGGAGCAACCCGGCTCAATAGTAACCGAAACTCCAAAAGATGGAATTTTGATATCAATAAATATATTAAAAAAATCGGTTTATTATGCTGATTTCAAATATATAAGTTTCATCAAGTTTAGTCTTACCCATCAAAAGTTGAGCGCCTGAGAAAATTTGCCTTATTTTCGAAAAAAAGGGGAAACAACCCCTAAAAGTCATAAAAAGGGGCTGTCCCCTCCTCAACACCTCGCTCTTTACGCAATTTTTTTTTATTGTTTACAAAATTGGAATTGTGAGAAAGTCAAACTTTAGCGTAAAGAGCGAGGCGTTGAGGAGGGGACAGCCCCCTTTATATACGGAAAAATTTCTGTTCGTTTTAAGTTTTAACGTCGGTGCTTACTTTCAGTTAAAAAAACTTGTTTTTTTTATTTAATTCTTTAATGTTTTCGAATTAATGCAGGTTTTGATTTTGGTTGACCGTACATGAATAATCAACACCAAATTTGCATATTAGTTTTAATTTTGTTTTGTTAAATGGCTTTCTCGAACGTTGTTTAATTTTATTTACGACCGTTTTTATTAGTAACAAATATACGTAACTTACGAATTAACTTACGTGACGAATTTCTATATTCATATATTTTTAATACGTATATTAAGGGGTTCGCCCCCTAGTCAATACCTCGCTCTTTGCGCTAAAGTTCAAATTTAGTTCCAATTCTTTAAAAGTTACCTCTTAATCATAAAGGCCGTTAACTAGAATAAATAGCTCTTATGAAAGTACTAAAAAATATTTGGCTTAAAGAGCGAGGTATTGACTAAGGGGCGAACCCAATCATATACGTAATATTTTCTGTTCGTTTTAAGTTTTGATGTTGCTCCTTACCTTCAGTTGAAAAACTTGTTTTTTTTATATAATTTCTGTTCTTTCTTTAAATAATGCTGGGAAATCCGGCGCCCCCTTCATAGTAATGTCCCTTCCCACATGAAACCTTCCTCCATTTAAAGATTCACCCACATAACCCCAGACCCATCCCCCCCCCCCCCACTAAAAGAAAAAATACCCCTGAAACCGTCTGTATACTTACCAATAACCAATACTATGCGTTAACATTGGGTAAAGTTCATAACTTTCAGCCCGCCCCCCCCCCGGGACTTTGGGGGATTAAGTCATCCTAAAAGACATAGTTATCATATTTTTGACCATGCTGAACAAAATGGTTATCTCAAAATTTTGATAGGGTGACTTTGGAAAGAAATGAGCGTGGGAAGGGGCCTAGGTGCCCTCCATTTTTTTTGTCACTTAAAAAGGACGCTAGAACTTTTAATTTTCGTTCCAATGAGCCCTCCAACGATATTCTTGGACAACTGGGTCGATACGATCACCCCTGGGGAAAAAACAACAACAAAAAAACAAATAAACACGCTTCCGTGATCTTCCTTCTGGCAAAAAATGCAAAATTCCACATTTTAGCATATAGGAGCTTGAAACCTCTACAGTAGGGTTCTCTGATACGCTGAATATGATGGTGTGATTTTCATTAAGGTTCTATAATTTTTAGGGGGTCTTTCCCCCTTTTTTCAAAAATCAGCCAAATTTTCTCAGGTGCGTAACTTTTGATGGGTAGGACTAAACTTGATGAAACTTATATATTTGAAACCAGCATTAAAATTTATCTATTTGTATCAAATCTCGTTTTTAGAGTTCGGTTACTATTGAGCCGGGTCGCTCCTTACTTACAGTTCGTTACCACGAACTGTTTGATCCTGGAGTGTACGTGTTTTATTGACGAGCAAGCAAAAATTTTCAGAGGAACCTCCTTGAATGGAGACATATTGTGTTCCAAGAATCCCATGCTCAAATAGATATTTGTTTCTATGTTGAACAATTGTTAAATGGGTCCAATGTTCAATTAACCAATCTGCAGGAAAGCATGTGCACGTCTGGAAAAAACCTGTGCATAGAGAAGCTCATGGAACAGTCACGCTGGGTAGTTCCACACGTTACTTCCATATATAGAACCTTTTAGCTTCTGTTCTCTTAGTTATATGAGTGGCTCAATCTAGTTCACTTCACTCAAGTGGTAAATTGCACCTTTTCTTTATGCAAATGTATTACACTAGGGTTGGTCGACATCGCTTTCCATCGACATGGGACTCTTTGACCTTTAATATGCGGCTTGTGGGAAAATATTGGCTGAGATACGGTACCATTTTCATTGCAGTTAATATAAAGTAGACACAACTAGATACGTCCCCATGGAGCTGGAAGAGACATCCACTCTTATCCTATCTAAGTCTCGAACTTTTTACGATGCCTCCGTACTTTCTTATACTTTTCATTTTTCCCTGTTTTTCCTATTCTTGGTTTTTATTTCCCCGATTTCTCATTTTTTTCCTATTTTTGGTCTTTTTTTCGAAATTGGTACCAACTGCTGTAGGTGGGAGGATGCGGCAAAAGACCCCCTACATATATATGCTGCATGATCTCTGTGTCACTTAAAAATGGCACTAGAAGTGTAGATTTTTGTCTGGCTCTGGATGTTCTTAATTGAGAGTTCGTTACCATAGATTGTTTGATCAAATAGGACTGTTTTTGTTTTTGGTTGCTTTCTCCACTGTCCTTCTTATTTTCTTAAGTAAAACAAACAATGGCTCAGCCCTTAAGGCTCGACCCAGGGTCATATCCAGAATTTTTTCCAGGGGGTTGGGGGGTTACCAGAAGAATTTTTTTCATGAAGGTCTACCAAAAGAATCTTTGTTCTGGGGAGTTTAAGTTTTTTTTTCTGCATTTTTAAGATCTGTTTACGAGTTTGAAAAATATGTCGGAGGAGGAAGGCCCTTAAACCCAATAGCCCCCTCCCCCAGATAGCGCGGAGACGTATTTCTTTAACATTCTCTAATAACCTATTTATCAGTCAAATTTTTACCCGTCAAGTTAATTGATAAATGGCACATAAATCAGGGAAATTAGGTTCGCCATCCATATTTTTGACACTTTTCTAAACAAGACATCTCTGCCCTGTCATAAATTTTGAGTATTAACCTGGAGCTCACAAACTATGGAACCCAATTTTGTTGTGATTAAGGATTAGGATTCGTTGTGATCAAGGATTAGGGATGTTAACGTCTATGTTGAATATAAGCAGGATTGACTTGGCCTGCACTTAATGTAGTACCTATGTGGAGGGGGGCTTGGGCCTCCCCTAAATTCTAAACTTTCTTGAATTTCTGGACACCTCTTATTCAAATTACCGAATATATTTTTTTTTTATCATTGATCCCCCGAAATTTTTCGATTTACCCCTCCCCCCACCCAAAAAAAATCGGTACTTGTCAGTTATTGGAAACACGTTCAAGAATTACGCTTAGGTTTCATCTCAGAAAACAGGTTTCATAGCTACAAAAACAAGTGATAGATGATATAATGCATTGGACTTAGACAGAATGTATTGGACTTGAATAATTTGGGTTATATATTTGCACCTTAAGGGTGGGGATGGGGGTGGGGGTTAGGTCATGTTAGGTTACGTTAGGTTGGGTTAGGTTTGAATAATTTTGTTTTCTAAAGTATTATTTTATTATCATGGTTTTTTATTTTTCATTTGCATTAACCTAACTTCACTTTTTAGGGGTGTTTCCAATAACCGACAAGTACCCAACACTCTTGTTTGCGTGCCTGAAAGAAAACACTTCGATTTGAAAGAACTGAATTTAAATTTGTTGACGGTATTTACGGAGTGACAATCAATATTTTGGCTCTTTGTATATTTTCTGTCAATGAGTTTGGCCTCACTTTTGTTGACGTCAAACGGATTGGCATATGACCCTTTGAGAACTTATATTTTAATTAAATACTACGTTACTCTTTAGTCTAATTTAGTCTCAGTTCCGAGAATCCAAGGTAAGACATTAAAGGATAGATAAGAATAGGGTCATCGTAAGAGATATACGCAAGAATTTGTATTTTGGGGGTGAGAAACTTGTCAAATATATAAGAATACATATTATGTAAAATCAAATCATCGGATTTCACGGGGCTGGATCTCTGTACTCCAGCCTTGCGTATGCATTTGGGAGTCACCCCTTAAAATTATTGGAGGGGCTCTAGACAGGGACTATTTTCTTTATCAAAGATAGCCTCACATTCAGAAGATTGGTACTTGTGTATTATATAAAACACAATCGAGAATTTCGATCGCGAATGATGCGAACATAACACAAGAAACTGGTCAAGCAACTTCTTTATACCAGATAATTAGCTTTGGCTCGGTTGGAAAATAAATTGGGTACTCTTGTACTAAACGGACTCTTTTATATATCTCAAACTCGAGACGCGTTGAAAAACCCGTTTTTACGGGATGATACAAGACACCGCTGTAGAGAAATCAGCGTGGTTTTAATTGCGTATACGATATTTAAAGTGTTGTTTTTTGAGGTTTGGGGGGGGGGGGAGGTACCTATTGGTTAGGTTAGGTTATGTATTTAATATATGCTATGCTTTGCCCCCTCCCCCCAAATGTGCAAATATATAGCCCAAATTTGTTTCTAAACTATTATATATTCATCCTTTTTTATTTTATTTCATTAGCATTAACCAAACTAGCGCTATATAAAAGAGTCCGTTTAGTACAACAGTACCACAAATTGTAGCTATATTTTATTGGAGTATCAAGTTGGTATTTTGGTTTGGTTAGGCTAGAATAGGTTTGTTTAGGTGACGTATTTAATATATGCTATGCTTTACCCCCCCCCCCCCCCGTAATTTGCAAATATAAAACCCAAATTTGTTTCTAAACTGTTATATTTTCATTATAATTTAGTTTTATTTCATTAGCATTAACCAAACTGCACTTCTCGAGTGTGTTTTATATAATACACAAGTACCGTAAAATTATTTACTCCAAAATTTTTCGTCTCAATTGCCTAATCCCTCATTGCTCTAACTAGAACGGTTTAGAGGGGGGTAATCATCACCTAGGGAGGTTTCAAATCCCTCTAGAAAAGGCCTTGGGAAGATACTTTAGACCCGAGCTGCGTAGTCGAATTGTTTTAAATTCAGGAATAGAAACTGCTGCCAGTGGCGGATCCAGGGGAGGGGCGAGGGGGGCGCGCGCCCCCTAAAATAGTCTAAAGTAGTGTAATTTACTTAATTAACGCAAGTTTGCGTTAATTAAACTTGCTCCTAACGCAAGTTCGTTGGCTCAACCTATTTTGCTCCTCCCTCCCTAAAAAAATCCTGGATCCGCCACTGACTGCTGCTTTTCTTGTTTTAGTGTTTGCATACTGGGGATATAAAGAATCTTTCTCCAATCTGTGGAGAACTCTCCGAATGCGAAGATGATATGAAAAACAAGTCTAATTATAATAAAAACGCGCATATTTAGACCTAAAAATGTACTTATTAAAGGGACAGAGCCCCCCTTCAATAATTTTCGCCGTACAATTTTGGTCATTCGCGATTGTGCTCGAAATCAGAAATAAAACTTAATATAGGAAAGCAGGGGTACCAATGGAGGGAGGGGGCTAGGCTTTTGAAAAAGGCGTAGAAAACGAATACGATTAGAATAATTAAGAAAACCAAACAAGGGTGATTTTTAACCTGTGAAAACAAAAGAATCCAAACCCCCACCAGCAAATCGTCCTCAGCGCGTAAAAGTAAAAAAGGAAGGAAAAAATATAGAAAAGATAAACGCTAAGCTTTTGAAGGTCTAAATTGAACCAAAGGTTTTTTTTTCTTTTATTATATACCTTTTTCCCGATGAGGGAAAAAGCCTTCACGGCTTGAGGTCTTTATCAAAATATCTGCTATGTCTTCATTTCCCACTAGCTGAAAATCACCCTAGTTTGATTTCCTTAGATTCTTTTAGTTTTTTTTTTCTTTGTTTACTTCTTTTTTTGTCGAATATCAATGTAAAGCCAGTGTGGTCTTATAACGTATTTACGTTACGCTAGACTTTTTGCCCCCGCTTAGATTTTGAAAAATTCATTTTTTTTGGGTATATTTATTAAAAAATTTGAAAAACAATGTTCCCCCTTTTTTGTATCTCCATTAAAAAAAAAAAAATTGCCTCCCTGCATTTTCGTGTATTGGCGTTCCTATAGAAAAGCATAGAATATTAAAGGTAATTCAACTGTTTTCAGTTCAGATTTATTTGGCAGCCTAAAGTCTAGCGAATTTTATTATTACTGATGCAAGCAAACTTAAGAAGAAGGAAAAGATTCAACGCATTCTACTAGCTAATTCCAAACTAGATAAAAATCTGGTTTTTTTCCACAGCCGTGACTTTTTTTTTATTACTACTGAATGATATTAAACATACGTCATGAGATTAAGAAACCGAAGGAAATGACTCAATAATTACGTTAGAAATTTGATTTTCCTATTCAGTGCTGAACTGTCGCTCTAGCACTTAATTGAAAAAAAAATATTTTCCTTTAACTTTGTGCTATCCCATGAGGAGAATAAGAATCTACTCCTGACAGAAAAGTAAGACTATTAGTTCAGTTGGTGCCATTTGACGGGAGCCTCTAGAACAGGGACACCCTTAACATCCAAGATTAATTTTCCTGTATCCACTAATTTCTAATTAGGGTTGGCAGGGCTATTGCCCCCTAGATTTTGAAAAAAAATATTTTTTAGTATTTTCCCCGCAAAAATTTTCCTTTCCCTTATATTCTGAAAAATACTTTTTTTGTATCGTCATTTAAAAAAATCCCTGTCCCCTTTCCCATACATTTTTTGAATTAGCACCCATGCATTATTCTTCTAATTCACCTGTTTTTGTCAAAGCTATCCAAAATTAATTCTGGCACACGTATTTGGCAAGGGCTATACAAATTGCTGTACTAATAATAGAGTTCTGGAAGGGTAACCTCTTGTTAGCTATTCCAGTGGATGCACCCCACACTTTACAGCCCTCGTCCGAACCTAGGAATATATTTAGGTCGGACCCTCTCAGAGAACAATAAAAATTACGTATATGTTAACCGGGTATGCTTAGAAGATAACCAGCTATGTTATGCTATGTTAGCTATGTTATGTTATGCTAGCTATGTTATGTTATGCTAACCTGTTCAAGACACAGCCGAAGGGTGCCCATCCGATACTTCACTCGCAGGGACATCAAGAGATACGGAGTCTTCCCCCTCAAAAGGCATACAGATGTATTGGAGGCGTAGACCCCCTTATAGCCGGTCACACGATGGCTTGCTCTTTGTAACGGTAGTGATTACCCCCTCGGGCAATTAATAATTTCCTGGTACTGCGTAAACTGTAGATTCTACTGAACTTAGCGTTAAATTTCTAGAAATCTCTTCATTTATGAGAATTTATTTATTTTAAATAGAAAACTAAAACAAAATTGAGTAATATTAAGAAGAATAAGATGTGCTACTATTATTATTTAATATCCATGGGAAGATATTTCACCACAAAATGTTCATTTTTGAATTTGGAGGATTTAGGCGCCAATACAGCCATGTCTATGACACGGACATTAGAGCAACAGCTCTGGTCCTTGCCATGGCAGAACCTTGATTCTCGCCCGTGTGTACAACGCTTTTGTCGCGTCTCGTGTTCTTGCAATGAATTGACTTCACTTTGGAATATGTTTATAGTTACCGATAAAAATATTACTGAATATATATTTTTGGTTTTGCAAAGTTTTTCATGTACTAACGTTTAGTATCTAACGTCTAATCTTAGGTTACAGGTTTACTGAGCCACTGGTAGTGGCTGAGCAGCGTATTGTGTTCACTTTCTGTCTAAGCTCGCGTTCAACATTGCTTATTGCAATTGGATGTAATTAATTGCAATAGCTTGTCGAATGAACGTAATTATTGTGCTCTATTGAATGTAATTTGAGCATAAAAATGAATTTTAAGAAAATAAAAAGAATCTTGCAAACCCATAGAACCATCGAAACTAACCAAAAGCATATACTAATATTGATAAATATTAACATATAATAATCGATAAATATTCCAAGAATTTTCTAGCTGTTATAATTGCAGCTTATGAAGCTCTGAAGCACAAAATGGAGCAGATCGCAATAGCTTTCAATTAGTGAACGCAATTCAATATGTGCTAGATAGACCGTAAATTAATAATTTTTGTTCGTTTTAAGGTCCAACTTTGGTCTTTACTTCCCTCAGAATTTTTTTTTTATTAATTCATGATAATATGGTATTTTCGGAGCATGTCAGCGTTGCCAACACTTCAAAATAAATTGTACCAGTTTTCTTATTAAAATTATATCGCAAGAGATTAACTTGTGCCATCTGAACAGCAGGTTTAAATTTGCCAAAGCAAAAAAGAAAATTTTCCATGAACTAAAAGTTGAACAGATATTCGAGTCAGAAAGGAGCAAGGAAAACCAAAATGTATTCAAAAATTTGTATTGTATCGCAAGGCCGGATCCAGGGGGGGGGGGGTGTTACCCGGTTTGAACCCCCCTCCCGAAATTTTTGACCGAGCCGAAAATAAGTCGAAAATTAGTAAAACCTAGGTAAAAATCAGTAAAATTAGTCGAAAACTGAGTCAAAAATTAATAAAACACCCCCCCAAAAAGTCAAAAATTAGTAAAACCCCCCCCCCCGAAAAAAATCCTGGATCCGCCCTTGTTGTACCGACAAAATTTCCAACTGTACCGCATTGTATATGGACCTCAAAATTGTACCAAAAAGGGTATTATAATACTGCTTTGACAACTTTGGTGTGTGCATTCCTTATTTTGACCCATTTCGAACCCCAAAATGTACCAACAATTTTTAACGTACCGAAAAATTTCCAACTATACCGTATTGTACCTGGACCTCAAAATTGTACAAAAAGGGTACTATTATACCGCTTTGACAACTTTGGCGTATATATTAGGGCTGTTCTTTTACTCATCTTTGTGCTAAAATCTTACACCTTTTGAAAAAGAACGCTTAGAAATCAAATCTTAGTCCTGGGATCTTGCATCTTATAGCGCTCAGAGGCAAACGTCTTTCATCATTCTGCTCTGATCAGCAGTCTAAGAACAATGATGAGTATATCATCAAAGTTCTTTCATCATCGTTCTATATGGCAGAAAAATGGCGTCTTTCATACTTTTTGCTAACATCAGTGAGCTGTAAGATCTTAGAACAAAAATGAGTTAAAAGAACGGAAATCTTTGCAGAAAGATGTGAAATCTTAGATGTAAGATCTTAGTGCAAAAGAACGGGCCTATTCTTTATTTTACCTCATTTTGACCCTTATGTGCTCTTTTGGGTAATAAAGATATTACCTGATGGATTGATTCCAAACCTGTCTTCAGCAGGATTATGCCTTGTCTCCCTGGGTTTCTACTTACACAGGTTTAAAAGTATTCATATCGTTCTTCCTTAGGTATAAATCGCTTGCTTCCCCTGGGACTGAAATTAGTCATTTGAACGACAGTGGTTTCACTACGGACACATCTCCTTCTGAATCTCGAGGGAGCTCACCTGATTTTGGTTCACCTACGATGGGTTTAGAGCAAGAACAGGCTGTTCACACGGCTACAGTAATCAACCACAAAACAGTAAGTTATCTTTTATGCACGTAATCTTTTTTTGGTACAGTTCTATTAGCTGGTACCCACGGGAGAAGTCAAGTTTGATTAATGGTAATGAAATAATACAAAATAAAATAGAAATATAATAGTTTAGAAACAAATTTGGGCTATACATTTCCACATTAGGGGGGGGGGGTGGTGGGTAAAGTATAACATATATTAAATACGTAACATAACATAACCTAGGTACCTTTTTTCCCCCTAAGCCCCGAAAAACAATAGTTTAAATATTGTAAACGCAGTGACAAACCAAAGTTTGTTAACCGTTTATCTAATGACAGATGTCCGTTTGACTGGTTTCCTTCCGCATTTCTCTATAGAGTATACAGCGTGGGTACCAGCTAATAGAACAATACATTTTTTTAAAATTAAGTTTGCATTGTGAATATTTGCAACACTCACATATTTTCAGCATCTTTTGCTTCTAAGAATATTGGAAACGTATAAGACATTGCTTAACCCCTACTTCATTCCCATTTGGTAGGAGGGGTATCTTGAAATTTGAATTTTGAGTTTTCATCTTTCTGGGAGACGGAAGTCCAAAAAAACCCTTCAAAATTTCCTACAAATAACTTCAAGGATACTTTCCCCGGGGACCTACTAAGGGGGATGGGGTAAATCCTAGTTTTTCTTGACTTTCTTATCATTTCGTATTCAATTTATCAAATACTTTTTTTTTATCAAAAAATCCTGTTTATGTTCCCCCTTCTCTTCTGAGAAACTTCACAAAATATGAAGCTGAAAACACACTTCCTGATTTCAAATGCTGTCTAGAAAACCACTTTTAACCCCCCCCCCCCCCCTTTAATTTTTTGTGTGACTATTTAAACATACAGTTGGTCTTGGTGGTAGGGGGTGTCCAAAGCTTCTCTCTCTCTAACAGCGTCACTGCATGGCAAAAACGTTTTAAAAATGTGTGACAACGTGTTTTTGAATACTGAAGAGAAGCAAACGTAGAAATGCTTGACATCTGATCTCAAGGCCGTATCCAGGGGGGGGTGGTGGTGAGTTTGAACCCCCGCCCCCCCGAAATGTCTTTTCGACTCGTAAAAACGTAACGAAAATTAATATAAACAAATTTTGATGCATTTAAAGTTTTTTGTACCCCCCCCCCTCTGGAAAAAGTCCTTTTGTAAAACACCCCCTGAAAGAAATCCTGGATACGGCCATGTCTGATCTAAATTAAATAAAAAAAACAAGTTTTTTTAACTGAAAGTAACGAACGACGTTAAAACTTAAAACGAACAAAAATTATTCCGTTTATGAAGGAGGCTGTCCCCTCCTCAACGCCTCGCTCTTTACGCTAAAGTTTTTTTATTGTTTAAAAAAAATAGAGTTGTGAGAAAGTTAAACTTTAGCGTAAAGGGCAAGGGGTTGAGGAGGGGACAGCCCCCTTCATACACGGAATAATTTCTGTTCGTTTTAAGTTTTAATGTCGTTCCTTACTTTCAGTTAAAAAAACTTATTTTTTCATTTAATTTTGAACGTTTTTGAATTAATGCAGGTTTTGATTTTGGCTCACCGTAAATGAATAATCAAAACAAAATTTGTATATTAATTTTACTTTTATTTGGTTAAATAGCTTTTTTAAACTTGTTTAATTTTATTTACGAACGTTTTATTAGTATTCAATATACGTAACTTACGAATTAACTTACGTAACGAACTTATATTAGGGGGTTGGCCCCCTAGTAAATACCTTGCTCTTTAAGCTAAAGTTCGAATTTTTTTCCAATTCTTTAAAAATGATCTCTTAATCAATCAGTTGATCAGTTGAAATCAGTTGAAAAACTTGTTGTTTTTTTATTTAATTTCTGATCTTTTTCTTTAATAATGCTGGGAAATCCGGCGCCCCCTTCATAGCAATGTCCCTTCCCCCATGAAAACTTCCTTCATGGAAAGATCCTCTCCTATAAGTTTGACTTTCTCACAACTCTATTTTTTTAAACAATAAAAAACTTTAGCGTAAAGAGCGAGGCGTTGAGGAGGGGACAGCACCTTTCATATACGGAATAATTTCTGTTCGTTTTAAGTTTTAACGTCGTTCCTTACTTTCAGTTAAAAAAAAACTTTGTTTTTTAATTTAATATAACTAAAACAGTACTTGTATGATAAAGCGACCGTAGTTTGTTCTTGATCTGTAATTAAATAAAAAAACAAGTTGTTTTAACTGAAAGTAAGGAGCGACATTAAAACTTATAACGAACAGAAATTATTCCGTATATGAAAGGGGCTGTCCCCTCCTCAACGCCGCGCTCTTTACGCTAAAGTTTTTCATTGTTAAAAAAAAAAAAATAGAGTTGTGAGAAATTCAAACTTTATCCTAAGGAGCGAGGCGTTGAGAAGAGGACTGTCCCTTTCATATATGGAATAATTTCTGTTTAAGTTTTAATGTCACTCCTTACTTTCAGTTAAAAAAAGTTGTTTTTTTTATTTAATTTTTGAGCGTTTTTGAATTAATGCAGGTTTTGATTTTGGCTCACCGTACATGAATAATTAAAACACAATTTTCATATTAATTTACTTTTATTTGGTTAAATGGCTTTCTCGAAACTTGTTTAATTTTATTTACGAACGTTTTTATTAGTAATAAATATACGTAACTTACGAATTAACTTACGTAACGAACTTCTATATTCATATATTTTTAATACGTATATTAGGGGGTTTGGCCCCTAGTCAATACCTTGCTCTTTAAGCGAAAGTTCTAATTTTGTTCCAATTCTTTAAAAATGACCGCTTAATCACAAAGGCCGTTAATTAGAATAAATAGCTCTTATGAAAGTACTAAAAAATCTTTAGCTTAAAAAGCGAGGTATTGACTAGAGGGTGAACCCAATCATATATGTAATATTTTCTGTTCGTTTAAAGTTTTGATGTTGCTGTTGTTGCAGTTGAAAAACTTGTTTTTTTTATATTTAATTTCTGATCTTTTTTTAAATAATGCTGGGAAGTCCGGCGTCCCCTTCATAGCAATGTCCCTTCCCCCATGAAAACTTCCTTCATGGAAAGATCCTCCCAAATAACCCCCAAACCCCCCCCCCACTACCAGGAGAAATCTTTCCTGAAAACGTCTGTAAACTTCCCAATAACCAATACTATATGTTAACATTGGGTAAAGTTCATAACTTTCAGCCCTCCCTCCGGGAACTTCGGGGGAGTAAGTCATCCTAAAAGAAATGCTTATTATATGTTCGAACCTGCTGAACAAAATGGCTATCTCAAAATTTTGGTCGGGTGACTTTGGGGAAAAAGAGAGCCTTGGAAGGGTCATAGTTGCCCTTCATTTTTTGGGTCACTTAAAAAAGGAACTAAAAATTTCAATTTCCAATCCAATGATTCCTCCCACGATATTCTAGGACCACTGGGTCGATACGATCACCCCTGGGGAAAAAAAAAAAAATATATATATATAAACACGCACCCGTGATGTTTCTTCTTGCAAAAAAATGCAAAATTCCACATTTATGTAGATAGGAGCTTGAAACCTCTACAGTAGGGTTCTCTGATACGCGGAATATGATGGTGTGATTTTCATTAAGGTTCTATATTTTTTAGGAGGTCTTTCCCCCTTTTTTCGAAAATCAGCCAAATTTTCTCAGGCGCTTAACTTTTGATGTGTAAGATTAAACTTGATGAAACTTATATATTTGAAATCAGCATTAAAATCTGATTCTTTTAATGTATCTATTTGTATCAAAATATCGTTTTCTAGAGTTTCGGTTACCATTGAGCCGGGTCGCTCCTTACTTACAGTTTGTTACCACGAACTGTTTGATGAAACCAGTTTTCTGTGTCCACACGGAGACAATCAGCTTAATTTGAGTGAAAAACAGCCATGATGCAGGTATATTTTAATTAAATATTTAATATACAGAGGTGGTTAGGTTTTATGTATTTAATATAATGTGTTCTGGATGGCCTGCTTTCCATAATTCTTTGCTGTAGTTTCCACAATTATGTTACTAAAGTATTATCTTTTCATCATAACTCGGTATATTTCATTATGATTAACCTAACTTCACTTCTTGAGGTTGGTCGCTATATCATACGAGTACCACTAAAACGAATATAAACGTATTTCAGAGGATTGGTGAAATACGTTTATAATAATAATAATAATGCGTAGTGTGTACTAATACACACCATTGCATAGTGTGTAATAATACGTTTATCATAATTTCTAATATGACACTTGCTATTGGGAAGAAGATAAAACGAGGATATTTCCAGCCAGTGAAGAAAAGAAGGATAAATATAAATATTTTGAAGGATATTTATAAAAGGATAAATATTTTGGTCGAGACCTCCGCTCGACCGTTCTCAGTGCACAGAAGCAAATAAAGATTTAAAAAGATGGGAATAAAAGTTGTAAGGACATAATAAAAACAAAAAGAACCTCAAAAACTAAATTACGAATTAAAGTAGGTCCTCTCCAAGCAACGGTGACAGGATATCTAAATAAAAACATCTAAATAAAAACCATGGAAAGTTATTTTATATAAAGCTTTTTAAAAACAGGTACTTGTCTATTAGCCTGACATACTCAAGCTAGGTTAGTGTGCTAGGTTAATCTTAAGTGAAGCTAACCTAGGAAGTTAAGTTAGGTTAATCATAATGAAATATACCAAAACATGATGAAAATAAAATACACCAGCTACAGCCGGATTAAAACTAACTCCGAGTATGGCTGAAAGCAAGTCAAAAAGACATCATCAAGTTAAATACCTACACACTTCGCGAAATTAAACAGATAATTCAACTATAACTGTATGATACCGTTTATCTCGCTTAGGCTAAGCTAATTACCTCCGAGTGGACACAGAAAACCGGTCAAACAGTTCGTGGTAACGAACTGTAAGTAAGGAGTGACATGGCTCAATTGTAACCGAAACTATAAAAAACGAAATTTTGATACCAATAGATACATCAAAAGAATCAAATTTTAATGCTGATTTCAAATATATAAGCTTCACCATGTTTAGTCTTACCCATCAAAAGTTACGCGCCTGAGAAAATTTGCCTAATTTTCGAAAAAAAGGGGGAAACATCTCCTAAAAGTCATAAAACCTTAATGAATCACACTATCAAATTCAGCGTATCAGAGAACCCTACTGTAGAGGTTTCAACAGAGAATTATGGAAAGCAAGCCACCCAGACCGCGTTATATGAAATACAAATACTTAACCTAACTAGCTCTATATATTTAATTAAAATATACTTGCGTAGTAGTTTATCTCACTCAGGCTAAAATAATTATAACCTAATGCAGAGAGGGAAACCAGTTTTATTCAGATCAAGAACTTGAGTGTTGTCGGGATAATAGAGAAGTATCTAAACGCTCATTCATTTCTTTTTACTCTTTACTCACTTTCGTGCCCTCACGACCGTCAAGCGGAAGTCTCGACCGGAACGTTTACAACGTTATCCTATCTGTTTTTCATTGCCTTAAAATATCCTCGTGTTTTTGCTTTACATTTTTTTTTCTCATTTTACATTGTGCAATAATAATTAATATGTTTAACGAATTATATGTTAGGAATAATTTTCCCGGAAATAGCTCCTGGCATATAAACAGAAATCAATGCAATAACTTTCAAGTCATGATCCAAAGGTCTTGCCAATTTTTGGAAAAAATTTTGGATTCTAAAGTAACTGCGTCATAATATCAATACAAAAACGCACTCGTGATTGAAGCTCGTATTTCAATAAAGAGGTTTTACTGGGATCAGATAAATAATGCCAAAGAGGTCCGAAAATGGTACATACATGGAAATTTTTTGAGGATGTGTAGGAGAGAACTTGAAAAAAGGGTAAAAATAGGCCAATTGAATTGAAAATAGAGGAAATCACAAATCAAAGAGTAATCATATCTGGGGTAAGTTCTGGGCCCAAAACTCCATTCATGTGTATGTACCTGGGTTGACAACTTAGTTTGACCGAAGTTTGCTAAAGAGCCATTTTTAGGCATCTGCTTAAAATGGGAACTTTTCTGAGGAGGGGGGGGGGAGTATTTCATCAAAGAGTTAACCAATTGATATTCAGGGAGTGTCTCGCCTGGAAATCCCCTTTCTATGATTAAAAAAAATGCAAATATTTGAATGTTTTCCAAACTTTAAAATAGCTGTGTCAAAATATTAATTTAAAATTTAGCTTGAAACCTCTCGATTTTCTATAATTTACGGACCATATGATCAACAGTGGAAAAGAACAAAACAAAAAATATCTAAAATATATAAAAACAAATGCATATCAATTACTATCCACTCACGTAAAATACGAAGTTTTGTATTTTTGTAAATTGGAGCTTGAAACTTTGATAGGGCTCTCAAACATGTTGAATTTAATGGCGTAATTTTAATGAAGCTCGGCCTTCTTTTTGGGTGCGTTTACCCCTTTCTAGAATTAAGCATACTATTTTTTGTGCTAATAACTATTCACGGGTAACTCCAAGTTCGTCGATTAAAAATGTATATCCAGAATCATCATAAAAACAGGTTCTTTTGAAGCAAATATTGTTATCAAAATTCTATATTTGAGAATTTAGATTTCTATTTAAAAAAAAAAAAAACAGTTTACTTCATTACTAAGAAGGGTTTGATGAATTACGTTACAGACAGGGCCGTATCCAGAATTTTTGTTCGGGTGGGTACAAATATCTTTACAAAACGAAATAAAAAATTTTTAACATGCATTTTTGTTACTTTTGTACGAGTTGGACATTTTTTTTTGGGGGGGGGGGTCAAACTGGGGGCCTCCCCTCATTCCTGGATACGGCCCTGGTTACAGAATCGCATTATTTTAAAATTTGAAGCTTACTTAATTCTTAAAAATTAATTTCTTGGCGGAATTATGGCATCCACTAAAAAGGAGAATAATAGTTTTTACTGCATGAGCAGTGGAGAGGGGATACTCCTGTCTGCGTCCTGATCTTTCCAAAAATCAAGATTCTTTTTGTGTTTTTTTCTAATTTGTTCCATGTCCCGTCCCCTCACAGAAATAATTTCCCAAATCCTTGCCTGGTAGGCTTCTTGTGTATTATACGCCACTTACTCAAGTTTACGCTGTGTAAAACCCATGAACAACCCGGTTTCTTTAAGCTTAGTGTGAGACAAGACAAAGACAAGTGACAGAATAGATGGGAAATATATAATTTGTGCTATATACAATATTTTCACATTAGGGGGGGGGGGGTAAAGTATAGCGGGTCTGTAAAATGTGTTAGGTACAATTATTCTGCATATTATGAAGTCAGAAATGTTTTCTAACTTCAAACTGTCCAAATGCTTTACCCACCTCTCCCCCCCCCTAATGTGCAAATACGGTATATAGCACAAATTATATATTTCCCATCTATTCTGTCACTTGTCTTTGTCTTGTTTCACACTAAGCTTAAAGAAACTAACCAGGAAACCGGTTTTTTCTCGAGTTTTACACAGCGTAAACTTGAGTGAGTGGCTTATAATGCACAAGTACCCATTGCCTTAACTTCTTTTGTTATTTATTGCTTATAATTACTTTTCTCTTTTGTAGCAAAATGGTTCGATTTATCAGATCAAGCAGATAGATAAGGATGTTATTAGAGAAAATGTTGTAGCTGAAATTGAATCTGGTTCACCGATACTGCCAAAGCCAAAAATGTACTTGAAAGGTACGTAATTTTTTTCAAAGTATATTATAATAATTTATTTTATATATACATTTTTCATTTTTTTATTCTTCAGTTAAACAATTGTTTGTATAGTGAAAGATGAGCAATATGGGCAAAGAAATGTTTTCCCGAGGGGAGCAAGATTTTGTTTTGGAGAAGGGGAGAACTTAAAAATGCAAAAGCGGGTTAATTATATAATATATATATATATATATATATATATATATATATATATATATATATATATATGTATATATTAAATAAAAAAAACAAGTTTTTTTAACTGAAAGTAAGGAACGACGTTAAAACTTAAAACGAACAGAAATTATTCCGTATATGAAGGGGGCTGTCCCCTCCTCAACGCCTCGCTCTTTACGCTAAAGTTTTTTTATTGTTTAAAAAAATAGAGTTGTGAGAAAGTCAAACTTTAGCGTAAAGAGCGAGGCGTTGAGGAGGGGACAGCCCCTTTCATATACGGAATAATTTCTGTTCGTTTTAAGTTTTAACGTCGTTCCTTACTTTCAGTTAAAAAAACTTGTTTTTTTTATTTAATTTTTGAACGTGTTTGAATTAATGCAGGTTTTGATTTTGGCTCACCGTACAGGAATAATTAAAACAAAATTTGCATATTATATTTGGTTAAATGGCTTTCTCGAAACTTGTTTAATTTTATTTACGAACGTTTTTATTAGTAATAAATATACGTAACTTAGAATTAACTTACGTAACGAACTTCTATATTCATAAATTTTTAACACGTATATTAGGGGGTTCGCCCCCTAGTCAATACCCTGCTCTTTAAACTATAGTTCGAATTTTTTTTCCAGTTCTTTAAAAATGACCTCTTAATCACAATCAGTTGATCAGTTGAAAAACTTGTTTTTTTTATTTAATTCCTGATCTTTTTCTTTAATAATGATGGGAAATCCGGCGGCCCCTTCATCGCCATGTCCCGTCCCCCATGCCCACGGCCGGCATGGACAGATCCTTCCATATAGCCCCCGACCCTCTCCTTCCCCCACCTACCAGAAAAAATCTCCTCTGAAAAAGTCTGTATACTTCCCAATAACCAATACTATATGTTAACATTGAGTAAAGTTCATAACTTTCAGCCCTCCCCCTGGGGACTTTGGGGGATCAAGTCATCCTAAAAGAAATTTTTATCATATTTTCGACCATGCTGAACAAAATGGCTATCTCAAAATTTTGATCGGGTGACTTTGGGAAAAAAATGAGCGTGGGAGGGGGCCTAGTTGCCCTCCATTTTTTTTTTTAACTTAAAATGGTAAATTTAACTTTTATTTTCCATTCAACTTCGCCATCCAACTTTTTTATTGTACAAAGGGGTCTATGATTTAACCCATGGTAAAAAAAAAAAAAAACAAAACACACAAACAAACAAACAAATAACAACCCATCCGTGATATTTATTATGGCAAAAAAAGCAAAAAACAACATTTTTTTTGATGGGAGCTTGAAACCACTACCGTAGGGTTCTCTGATACGCTGAATATGATGGTGTGATTTTCATTAAGGTTCTATAACTTTTAGGGGTCTTTCCCCCTTTTTTTGAAAATCAGCCAAATTTTCTCAGGCGCGTAACTTTTGATGGGTAGCACTAAACTTGATGAAAGTTATATATTTGAAATCAGCATTGAAATCTGATTTTTTTGATATATCTATTGGTATCAAAGACCCGTTTTCTAGAGTTTCGGTTACTATTGAGCGGGGTCGCTCCTTACTTACAGTTCGTTACCACGAACTGTTTGATATATAGATATATATATATATATATATATATATATATATATATATATATATATATATATATATATATATATATATATATATATATATATATATATATATATATATATATTCTGAGTTTAACTGTCATTTCACTTGTTAATACATCAGAGTTTTGTAAGATCTTTTATAGTTGTAACCACTATCAGAATATTCTTTTCCATTTCTGTGCTGTAAGCAAAAACTACTGATGTACAATGGTGATTTAATTTCAATTTTGATTGGAGGGGGAGAGGGGGGAAAATGCCAGAAATATTTTTCAGCAATACAGCAATACCGACTGATAAAACCTATAATTGAGCAAGACTTGCTATACTTTACCTAATAAACCATTTTTTTAAGGTCCAGATCAAATGATTCCAGCCGAAAATTTCAAGACTTCAGAAGCTTCTGGAGCTGTCAAACTGAAAATTGGAGAACGTGGTGTTGAATCTATTCCCCCAATATCTGTTCCAACACTTTTAGCAAGGGCAGTTGAGAGGTACACTGATAGAGTGGCGCTTGCTGTTAAGGTATGTACTCTTATTCGGAAGATGCTAGTTTTTCTGCTTATTTCCTCGGAGGTACACAAGGAAGGAGGAAGGTTCTTTAAACATGGGCCCTCGGGCCCCCCAAGATTTTTTCTGGTGCCCCCATTCCTTTTTTGCTTTTTTACTCTTTTTTAAATAAGCTTGTCAATTTGGTCAATTATTGGCACCCTTGTAAAAATTGCCCCCCACCCCCCCAAGATTTTGCTCTAGATCCGCCGTCGCCCATTGTTACTATCACTATAACGTATGTCCTTTTTCCTTTACTTCTGTAACTTAGCTTGTTTTCAAAGTATATTTTTATAACGCCTTTAAATTACTCAAGCACTATAACTTACCTCCAGTTCAACGAATCGGATTTAAGGTGCGATTGCCAAATGTTTAGTGCCAGAAATTGAGTGTCAAGTATTTTTACTATGATTTTTGGCTGAGCTAATCAGGAAAACAAATAAGCATTTGACTTTAGTAAATATAATTTCGGAACGGATATTGGAGGAGTAATGCCAGAATTAGAAAGGATTTAAGCAATAAAATCTAGGATTTATTCATCTTCCGCTTCAAAAGTACGATAGACTTGTTATCAAGAATAAGTTCCCTAAACCTGAGAAATATAAAAAGGTATTTGAACTTTTTACGAAAATAACAATATTTACGAATCTACTTTATTTAATAATGTTAAACGTGATAAATGAATTCCGGAGGTAGGCTGGTATCGATTTGGAGGAGGGGGCACTTCGACAGTGGACGCATTCTTCGAAGACATTAGTGAAAAGGTGAATCGGATGGACATTCTCAAGAAATACTGGAGAAAAACAAAAATCCTAAGACTTCGGGGACTGAACCCGAGCCAGTACGTGCATCCCTCTGAATAGAAATAGAAGCAAGTTGATTACATCTTTTATATTGAATTCCATAAAAAGAAAGTTTTTTCTACTGAAAGTTAGGAGCAACATTGCAACATAAAACGGGAAGAATTTACTCCGTATATGGCGAGGGGCTGCCCCTCCCCTCAGCCCCTCACTCGTTACGCCTAGGTTTTTTGCGCTTTAAAAAAGGTTCTTATTCTAATTAAACGGACCTTTTGTTCCAGAAGTGATTCTTAAGAAATTTTGACGAGCAGTAAAACTTTAGCGTAAAGAGTAAGGTATCGAGGAGGGGGAAACCCCTTCATATACAGAATAATTTCTGTTCGTTTTAATGTTCCTCTTTACTTTCAGTTGAAAAATCATACTTCTTTTTAATTTCTGATCGTTTTTCAAATAATTCCGGTAAATCATGAAAAATTATCTCCCTTCACGGGAAGATCCTCCGTGGAAAGTTCCTCTCAAATAGGTAAACAATGGGTAAATTTTTTAACTTACATCCCTTTCTCTAGGGTCTGTTGAGGGTCAGGTTATCCCCAAAGGCATACTTATTGAACTTTCCAATTATGTTGAACAAAATGGATATCTCAAAATTTTTATCGGACGACTTTGGAAGAAAATGGGAGTGGGAGTAAGGTTAGCTACCCTCCAATCTTTTCGGTCACTTAAAAAGGGCACTAGAGCTTTTGATTTCCGATCAAATGGCCCCTTTCTCTGTTTCTTAGAGCTTCGGTTTCTCTTGAGCCGCGTCGCTTCTTACTGACAGTTCGTTACCATGATCGGTTTGAAAAAACCTAATGGAAGAAAATATCTTTTATATCAAGGAAGAAAAAGTAAAACGAAACTAATTAGGAAACAGCAACCCTCGTGAATTAAGCAAATATCGATTAAAACAAATATTAAGCTTAATAATTAAGGGATGCTGGGATATACGGTGACAAGGCCAGCCAGCTGGGGAGTTAGCAGACTTTAAGTAATATATATATATATATATATATATATATATATATATATATATATATATATATATATATATATATATATATATATATATATATATATATATATATATATATATATATATATATATATATATATATATATATATTGTTGCGCGAACGCGCAGCAGATGGTTGAATTTGTGTTTTTTTTAGTGTTTGCTCTTGAAAGATAACGCTTCCCGTTACTGTAGCCTTATGCCGGAGCCACATCCTAGTCACACCTGTTGATAAACCAGTCAAAATTTATCCTTGATCTAAATGTCACACTTGAACTACATGAGTGGAAAATTAAAATGGCAAGAGTTTGAATTATAGTTATAAACATATTAAATATGTTGAAACATATTAGTATAAACATAACTTATTTGAAACATATTAGTATAATACAAATCTGTTCCAAGTTTTCTCTATTAATGCTATGTCTTAAATATCACTCTCATTGGTCAATCATAAGTAGCGCACTTGAAAGTTGAACATGATTCTACTCTCCAAATTATGCAGGGGATATATTATTTGAACTGTAGTCGTACATATTTTATTTTGTCATCAATCGTGGCTATGACATGCCACGAGCATGAAACAAAGCTGCAAAAATGTGAGCAATACAAATATGTAATTTAGTGTAAATTACGTTTTGCAGATATATTCCGCGTCCAATAGAGCTTATCGCAATTATTTACAATAGCCTATTGCATCAGCTTAATTATTATGCTCTATTGAATATGGTTTGAAGAAAGAAAATAAATTTGAACCCAGTAGTAGATGCCTTTGGAACAAACAAAAACAAACAAACAAAACAAAAACATTGTTAGTTTTTCCTCATAGACATATTTACCAAGAATTTTCTAACTATAAAAGGACGTATTATAATTAAAGGCAATTATAAAAAAATAATAATTGCAATAGATCGCAGCAAGCGCTTTGGGACACCATCGAGCTTCAAAGAGGTGCCGATTTCTAGAAGTCACAACCACCAGGTGGTGCATGTCAAGCATGGTAGTGACTGTGCCATACGTGGTGGAACTGTGCAGAAAACATGGCACCACCATGTGCCATATGGCACATGGTGGCATATATATGCCACTATATATATATATATATATATATATATATATATATATATATATATATATATATATATATGCCACCATATGGCACATATGCCATATAGCATATGTGCCACTTGAAGAGATATGCTTCAAGTGGAGGAAATTGGGTGACCCCTTGGACACAATTCAATAATTATTATTTCTTATTGGACGTCAAAGATAGCATATATTAATCGTAATAATCACTATTGAATGCGGGGGTAACTATCAGTAGCAAAAACAAATTGTAACTTGCGCAGTTGAGATTCTATTAGGGGTCAATCGCCAAAAATTAGAGGCTTCATTGAATAGAGAAATTTACCTCGCTCTTTTGATTCTTAATTAAATTAGTCGGTTGTAAAAATATCAACGAATAGACAGCTTAAAGCTGAGTCTTGAGATCAAAATATTTGGCAAAGTTTCGCTTCTTTGAAAATGATACTAAAAAGTGTGGATTCCTTTTTAACTTTACTCTCTCCCAACGAAACTACCACTTTACTGATTGTGTGGCGTTCGTCGGAAGCAATTTCACTTTTTAAATCCGTTTACGCCCAAACGTTCTAAATCTGAGCCAATATGCATTACTTCACAATAACCCATCCTCCTTTGGTGCACGTTTCTCTCGGTGCACCTTACTGATTTTGCCTGATGAACGACAAAATTGTAAATCTACATTCTGTAGATGTAGATTATGACAAATGTAGATTCTGTTTACATATTACAAAAATGTGAATAACTTACAGTTTTCACATCATTTTGAAGTTTATAGCGAAACTTTTTTTCCATTGAAAAAAAATTTTGCTTTTTTTCCTTGCTTTAGAAAACGTTGGTATTAGTGCTTTTAGTTGAGTCCAACGGTAAGCAACGGAAAGCAAAGTTAAGTAGGACAAATTTCTTCAGACATACAAATAATCGGTGGCCGGCGTTTACCCCCCTCCCCCCGGAAAATACCCCCCCCGGAAAATACCCCCCCCCCCGTGAAAAATAAGGCTTTACAAATTTGAGTTTTATTTTTTTAATTCCGTATGGGGAAAGAATTTTGGTACTTGTGTATTATACGCTATTCACTCGAGTTTACGCTGTGTGAAATTCAAGAACACACCGGTTTTTTCGTTAGTTTCTTCGTTACTTTAGAAATAAATTTGGCTATAGATTTGCACTTTAGGGGGGGGGGGGGTCAAGTATAGCGGGTATGCATGCAAAATGTCTTTGGTACAATTATTCTGCATATTAGATAGATAGATAAATAAGTGTATTTTAAAGCCAAATATACGGCCATGAACACAGTAAAATAATAACATGAAAGGCACAATGAAAGGCACAAATAACATAAACTTTGATCAGCGATCATCATAAAATACTTCAATGAAACACTACATTAACCTAATAATAGTACTTAATACTTGAAAAATTTTTCATTAAAAAAAAAACACTTGGAAAGAAACACTTTAACACTTGACACTTGGAAAAAACACTTAACACTTGACACTTGGAAAAATTTTACATTTAACACTTGAAGAAAACACTTAAATGAAGCATTACCAACTATCTATTCGAAGGATAGCCAAACCTTCTTAAACTTTTTGATGCCATATGTTTTAGCTTAATTTTGATGATTGTTCGCCTATATTTTTTTCCTTCTTCAATTTTTTTTTAACTTGGCACCCGCTACTGCCAAAAATTGCAGAAGTTCATTGTATGGAAGTCTTTTCGACACAAATGGATTTGTGCTTTTTTTTCTAAATTTTTAATATACTTCTGGTATCTTAAAAAATTTTCAAATTTAGAAACCTTATTTTCCACACGGGGGGGGGGGGGGGTATTTTCCGCGATGGTAGTTTCCAAGAAGGGGGTATTTTCCGTGGGGGGTTACTTTCCATGGCGGGGGGGGGGGATATTTTTGTGGGGGGCATGTTCTGGGGGGATTTTCCGGGGTTAAACAACCCCCCCCCATTCACTATATTCATTTATTTTATTTTACTGTGTTCATGGCCATATATTTGGCTTTAAAATACACTTATTTATCTATCTATCTACTACGCAGAATAATTGTACCAAACACATTTTGCATGCAGACCCGCTACACTTTACCCCCCCCTATCCTAATGTATAGATCTATAGCCCAAATTTATTTCTAAAGTAAAGAAGAAACTAACAGAAAAAACAGTATGTTCTCGAATTTTACACAGCGTAAACTTGACTGAGTGGTCCATAATGCACAAGTACCAAAACTCCTTCCCCCTACGGAAATAAAAAAAAAAACTCAAATAAAATTCTCAAATATAGAAAGCGTTATTTTCCACGGGGGTATTTTCCGCGGGGGGTGTTTTCCTGGGGGTAATCGCCGGGGGGGGGGGGGTAAACGCCTAAAACCCAAATAATCAAACGAGACAGCAATGCGAAAGGAAAGAGTTTGTTTGGGAGAGGGAATAAATGAAGAAGAAATGAGATAAAAAAATTAAATAAATTAAAAAGAGAGAATAGATAAATTAGCTTAGCTGCGCTAGTTCCTTATTCCGAAATCAAAATTAATTTAAACCGAAAAATAAATTTTGTAACGTTTAAAACAATTTGGAAATCTTGACTAAATATGCTTCTCACACTTGGTTTTAGTTCATTTAGTAAATCCAGTCATATTTGCTCGTCCACATTAAATCAATAAGTAATAATAAAACAAGCTTGTAGTAAACTTCCTTCTCCTTTTAGTGTAAAAGTGGAATAATAATTTTTATATTACCCTGTTGAAAAGTCTAATACCAGCTCTGGTTACTTTCAATGATGTATAAGAACACGAACATAAAAGATCAAATCAAATCAAACATTTTTATAGCAAAATTACCACCCTGGCTAAGGGAAAGCAGAGCTTGTTGTGGCATCTTAAATATTTAGAAAGCAATCCCAAGTAGCACAAATATTTCCAAACACACGAATGGTTAAACGAGAAAGCAAAATAAAAAGAAGGAGGAAACATCAAAAGAGGCGACACCAGCGCAATTAATTATCATTCGATTATTTAGTTTTGTTTGTTTAATTTTTGATTTTTATGTACGTGATTATTTGGTTATTTTTCAAGTTTGTAATTCCTAAATCCCTATGTATTATGTAGTGTTGACTAACTGGGCGTTTTCTTATACTCTGCCAATGGTTTAGACTAAATAAAAAATTGACGGCGAAAATTTAAACTAATTTGTCTCATATTAATTAAATGATTTTAATTATTATTAATGATCTATTAATTAATGATCTATTAGATAGTACTATCATAAAATAAAATACATGGTGAATGAATCTGCGCACCTGGGATGGTCTTCACACCGATTTGGCTTGAAGGAACTGCTCTGACGTGCTTAGGAAACCAATAGCCTAAAATGTGTTTATCACGTTTTAACTGTTCCTTTTTCTTAGGGAGTCTTTTATTACCCCTACAAAGGCACGTATCTCAATATTACATGCGCTCCAAATGAGTATTTAACCTGCTGTATGAATTCAAGTAAAGTTGAATTGTACAGCTCAAAACATATTCATGAGAAAGGTCAAGGATACCAGACCCGCACAAAGGTATAGGCTCCTGAAAACTCGTAATTTGAGACAATCTTTTCCATATAATTAATTTAAAAAAAAATTCCACAAAATAAGTTTTTCAAAGAAAAGTAAATAACTCCATTAAACAAAAAATGAGCAAAAATAAAATCAAATAATCTACCAAACGTGAAACTACCACAAATCAGCATCGATAAATAAATGAAACCCAAAACGAATAGAAATTACAATAAATAACCGAGTAAAACTCAAAACGAGCAGAAATCAACATAAGTTGGGCTCAAAACCCTAGCCTTCCCAAGGCCAGAATATAATTTGCACTTTACTGAAAAAATATTTTTTTTTACTTTTATAACTTAAATATTTCAAATAATATTAACATTTTGATTACTAAATATCAGTATATGTATATTAAACTGACAATGCACATTCATTTGTCTTTTTTTTGTTTTTTTTGAATTTTCAATCGAATGAGCCCTTTTTCAAGTTTCTACGACAAAGATTTCAATAAAAACTAATATGCCCCCAAGGCATAACTTATAACCCCTGCCCTGAAGACTGTGGTGGGAGTGTCCTAATCAGAGGTATAATTCCTAAAATTTAAACTGCGTGGAACAAAATGGCTGTCTCAAAATTTTGATTCGATGCGTTTGGGGAAATGGTGGGTGTAAAAGGGGTGTTAGTTGCCTTCCAATCACTTTTCACTGTTAAAAAGGGCACTAGCCATTTCAGTTTCCAATCGAATCAGCCCTTTTTGAAGTTTCTACGACAACGTGTTCTGTTAACACTTTATTTGTCCCAAGGGCATAACTTACAACCCTTGCCCTGAGGGCTGTGAGGGGATTGTCATCCTCAAAGACTTAATTTCCAGAACTTTCAATTACGTTGAACAAAATGGCTATCTCAAAATTTTGAATGGATGTGTTTGGGGAAATGGTGGGCATGAGAGGGGTGTTAGTTGCCCTCCATTCACTTTCGACTATTAAAAAGAGTACTAGCCCTTTCAATATCCAATCGGATGAGCCTTTTTTGAAGTTTCTACAACAACGCTTTCTATAAAAACCTTGTATGCCCCCAGGGCATAACTTACTACCCTTGCCTTGAGGGATATGGGGGAGTGTACTCCTCAAAATTACAGAAATTACAATAAACAACCGAGTAAAACTCAAAACAAACAGAAATTAACATAAGTTGGGCTCAAGAACCCTATGCCTTCCCAAGGCCAGAACATAATTTGCACTTTACTGAATAAATATATATTTTTCTACTTTTATAAATTTAATATTTCAAATAATGTTAACATTTTGATTACTAAATATCAGTATATGTATATTAAACTGACAATGCACATTCATTTGTATTTTTGTTTTTGAATTTCCAATCGAATGAGCCCTTTTTCAAGTTTCTACGACAAAGATTTCGATAGAAACCTATATTCCCCCAGGGCATAACTTATAACCCTTGCCCTGAAAACTGTGGGGGGAATGTCCAGCTCAAAGGTGTAATTTCCTGAACTTTAAACTGCGTGTAACAAAATTGCTATCTCGAAATTTTGATTGGATGTGTTTGGGGAAATGTTGGGCGTGGAAGTGGTGTTAGTTGCCTTCCAATCACTTTCGACTATTAAAAAGGGCACTAGCCATTTAAATTTCCAATCGAATGAGCCCTTTTTGAAGTTTCTACGACAACGCAAAACCTTTCATGCCCCCAGGGCATAACTTACTACCCTTGTCCTAAGGGCTGCGGGGGAGTGTCGTCCTCAAAACATGTTTTCTATCTGGAAATCAGCTACGCTGAACAATATGGCTATCTAGAAATTTTGATTGGGTGTGTTTGGGGAAAAGGTTGTGGTGAGAGGGGGGTTAATTGCCCTCAAATCACTTTCGACTATTAAAAAGGGCACTAGACCTTTGAATTTCCAATCAAATGAGCCTTTTTTCAAGTTTTTACGATAAAGATTTCGATAAAAAGTATATGCCCCCAGGGCATAACTTATAACCCTTGCCCTGAAGACTGTGGGGGGGGGGGGGTTTGCTTCTCAAAGGTAGAGTTTCCTGAACTTTAAACTGCGTGGAACGAAATTGCTATCTCAAAATTTTGATTGGATGTGTTTGGGGAAATGGTGGGCGTGGAAGGGGTGTTGGTTGCCTTCCAATCACTTTAGACTATTAAAAAGGGCCCTAGCCATTTCAATTTCCAATCGAATGATCCCTTTTTGAAGTTTTTACGACGACGCTTTATATAAAAACCTTACATGCCCCCAGGGCATAACTTACAACCCTTGCCCTGAGGGCTATGGGGGAGTGTCCTCCTCAAAAACATAATTTCTATCTGGAAATCAACTACGCTGAACAAACTGGCTATCTCAAAATTTTGATTGGATGTGTTTCGGAAAAAGGTGGGCGCGGATGGGTTGTTAGTTGCCTTTCAATCTGTTCCGACTATTAAAAAAGGGCAAAAGCCACTCCAATTTCTAATTAAATGAGCCCTTTTCGAAGTTTCTACGACAACTTCTTCGATACGAAATACCCTGGTCTAAAGGGAAAAAATAATAAATAATACACTGTGCCAACATCGTTCTTATATGCCCCCAGGGCATAACTTAAAACCCTTGCCCTGAGGGCTTTTGGGGAGTGTCCTCCTCAAAAACATAATTTCTATCTGGAAATCAACTACGCTGAAAAAAATTGCTATCTCAAAATTTTGATTGGATGTGTTTCGGAAAAAGGTGGGCGCGGATGGGTTGTTAGTTGCCTTTCAATCACTTCCGACTATTAAAAAAGGGCAAAAGCCACTCCAATTTCTAATTAAATGAGCCCTTTTCGAAGTTTCTGCGACAACTTCTTCGATACGAAGTACCCTGGTCTAAAGGAAAAAATAATAAATAATACATTGTGCCAACATCGTTCTTATATGCCCCTAGGGCATAACTTAAAACCCTTGCCCTGAGGGCTGTGGGGAGTGACCTCCTCAAAAACATAATTTCTATCTGGAAATCAACTCCGCTGGACAAAATGGATATCTCAAAATTTTGATTGGATGTGTTTGGGAAAATGGTGGGCATGGAAGGGGTGTTAGCTGCCTTCCAATCACTTTTGACTATTAAAAAGGGCACTAGCCATTCCAATTTCCAATCGGATGAGGCCTTTTCCAAGTTTCTATGACAACTCTTTCGATACGGAGTATCCTGGTCTAAAGAAAGAAAAAAAAATAATGCATTGTGCCAACATCGTTCTTTGCTTAGGCAGCGCGATTGCGTTGCCTATGATTGCCAAGTTTTCAGCTATTCGTTGTTGTTGGTTTTGCCGCTATGCTAATATAGGTAGATTTACTATAACCCAAACAAGGCCATACAGCACATTATTTGATAATTCAGATCACAGTATAATAACGTAAATCTACCCCCCTCCCCCCTCCGACAAAAGCAATAACAACAACAAAAAACACAAACTTAAATTAATCTCCTTTCCTTTTCATATTAACAACATTCACACAATTTCACATTTTTAAGCTTTTTTTTCTTTTCTTCTTCTCGTTATTAACCTAACAAGACCATACACAGAGTGCTCTATAATACACATCACAAATAACACAAATTGACAATATACCTACAATATTGACAGCACTATGTTAGATTGACATATATGACAAGAATATCTTTCCAGGAGTTTTTCATTTACGCATATTTTGCAACCGTTACGTCAGTCCAATGTCTGACTAATTTGGGGTAACTGCTAATTTTGAAATTTTATAGCTGTTCCTTGGCCTTAACGGATTCTTTGCAGTACAAAACACGTTCATCCGTAGTGAGCTGTCTCAAGGAATCCTGTGTTGCTAATTAAGCAGAGTTGCCACCAAAGTTAGTTTCTAGAGTGCAGAAGTTGCCCAAATTTGCATGCTAAACAGCGATTTTCGGTGCGACAGTAAAAAAAAACACGCATATGGTTCGTTTAAGCGTACTTAGATTGGTTTTTATGTTACATTTTAAATCTTTTATTGCAGAGGAATAAAAGTTTATCCATACAAAATGTAGCTAATTGGGAAAGTGTCCGCACACACGCATATCCCTTATTTAAATGTGAAAATAGAACATATTCATAAATGGGTAAACATGGAACACATATTTTCGATGAATATTAGAACGCTTAACTACAAAAAAAAACTATAAAAAAAACACATGAAAAATTCGTTTAAATTTATTTTTTGTTAAGTTTTTACGAACCGGACAAACATTGTCAACAAATATTCTGACATATATTTTGATGTGAGACACGTCATTTAATTAAATTTTATGCAATATATTTTCCATTTGGTAATATAAGACAAAAAGTGCTACATTCAATGCTGCACGTGCTACCGTAGCTACACATGATTAAATAGTTCTAAAATAACACTTTAGTGCTACAGGTGGCAACGCTGATAATAAGTGAAATGTTCTTAAGGTCCTGTTGTGTTGCTATTTGTTTACAGGGAAACTCCTAATTTCAAATTTTGATTTCTGCTTCTGGATCCCTGATCCAATTTTTTGTGCATGGGAGACATGCACGTTAACATCAATTGTCTTTTCGGTTCCCGGTACCAGAACCATATACTTGTTGACTGACCAACAGAATGTTGGATAAAACTTGCTGGAGAAATCAAAGGAATGGTCTGATTTTCCAACAAGTTTAAGGTTCTGGCACCGAGAATCGAACTTGAGGCTGCTGGGTGAAGTGATTCAGGTACCCTTTCCACTCCGGGGTATAATTTGGAAAAAAATCCCTGAAATTAAGCGCTTATTGTGTGAATAGTATAAGAAGGTAGGCTCTAGGAAAAGTCAAGAAATTTGGGGAGGGGGCAGTATGGTATGGAATATTTCTGCTTTGTCTCTCTGCCCATCTTTCAAGGAACCCGGCCCCCAAATTTTTCTGGTGCCCTCATTCCTTATTTTTTTCTGTTTTTCAATTTTTTTAAATAAATTTGTCAATTTGGTCAATTATTGGCGCCCTTGTCGCATTGCCCTCCCCCCAAGATTTTGCTCTAGGTCTACCCCTCTGTTCAAGGATAGGTTATATGTAGGAGGGTCTAAAAAGGGTAAACTATTAGATCAGTTCGATGAAAATTATAAGAACTGTAGGGTAATCAATACAATCAAGATTATGAGGGGGTACTAGCCCAAATCCCCCCACCCATCCCTACATGTGTATCAGCATTCACAAGAGCTAAAACTTGTTTGTTATAACACCCGGGGTTTCACTTTCCTTTTAATTACTCTTTTAATCTGTTCTGATGCAAGCATTTTCCATAGTTGGCACGTTTGCCTATTTATAATGCGTATCATACGTCCTTGACAATCAATACCCTGCCATGGTTTTCAGCACCCCTGGGGGAATACCCAAAAGCTAAGGCATAGTATTTAGAACATCGTTCGACATTAATGAATCCTTATAACGTAGATTACAAAAAATTAATCAAGAAAAAATGGGTTTTAATTTTAATAAAAAAGTGAAACAATAAACAAAAACAATAAAAAAAGTTCAAATAGGGATAAAATCTTTTTAATAGACCTTGATGATGATAACAGTGATAGAAATTCACAAAAATCCTAGATATGTCGGTCACATATGCAGTGACCGTCATCAGTAGTAAAATTAAACTAAAACAGTGTACTGATCAGTAGTAAATTAAACAAAATAGTTTTACTACTGATGACGGTCGCTACATATGTGACCGAAATATCTGGTATTTTTGTGAATTTCTATCACTGTTATCATCATCACTGTCTATTAAAAGGATTTTATCCCTATCTGAACTTTTATTTATCGTCATGGAAAGGTAGTGTGGTCTCTAAAATTATGTAAAAAACAAATTAACACTTTAATTAAAAAATATTCTGCATATTTTGGCCCTACGTCCGGGAGCCTTTCTCAACGGAGAAAAAACAACGAAAAAACGAAATGACCCGTTTTTTCTTGCTTAATTTTTGTAGAATTATTCGGAATATTTTTTAATTAAAGTATTTACTTGTTTTTATTTATTGTTTCACTGCTTTATTAAAATTAAAGCCCGTTTTTCTTGCTTAAATTTTCGTAAATGGAAAAGCAGTGTGGTCTAAGAAATTTTTTACATAACGTAGATTATACTTGGATAAGATTCTGTTAAACATTAGATGAAAATAAATCAGCAGTTGCCCCCTTGGAACAAATATTCTTTTTGTATGTAAATTTAATTTTTTTAAAGCCCCCCCCCCCCCTAGATTCTGAAAAAATACCTTTTCTATGTATCTGCATTAAAAAGTAGTTCTTACCCCCCTAATATTTTCATGAATTAATGCCGCTGACCCTAAAATGCCCACTGGTAGGGAGATGAAGGTTATAGCCTCTAAACTAGAGGATCAAAAATATACAAGAAAAATTTAACGTTTGGAAACAATATAGTACTTATTTGGCTTAAATACATTTTTCAAACCTCCACCCCCCTCTATAAAAATTATTCAGGTACTCCCCCTGAATGGAATATTTGGTGCGGTCACCCCCTACATTTTCATGAATTGGTGCCATTTGTCGTGGGATTCCTACTGGATAGAGGCGATGAGGGCTGTAATGTTCTCTCGTTGAGGATCAAACATGCATAAAAAAATAATAAAAAATAAGGTTTGAAATAATATGATACTTTCCTCACTAAAATACACCTTTCAAACATCTACCCTCCCTCCCCTTTTAGAAGCAAAATTATGCAGACCAACCCCAGAACGAAATGGTTTGTGCTTGTACCTTTGTGAGGTTATTGGTTTTGAAGATGAAAAATTGGAACAGACTGGATCCAAAAGTAGCTTCAATTACTTATATTAAAATGAGTGCAACCATGTTCATCTCGCACTTCGACTTGCACCATATTTCTTATGAGGGGGGGGGGTCGTAAAAAAGACAAAAAAAGCAAGGAAATGTATCAAAATTTCATGAAAATATTTGGAAATGCTATCTTCAAACGTGTAACAGACATGCAAAAACTCGAATGTACCCTATATCAAAGGCCCACGTGTGAGACGGAGAAAGGGACTGTTGGTGTTCCTTTCAAAATATCATAATTGTTACAAATCTCTTTTTTTATTTTATATATTTTTGTTAAATTTTGTATTTCCCGAATTTGAATTGTTCCCTCAAACAGACTTGGCATACGTGTCTGCTCTGTTCTTATATACATAAAGTAAGGTCAGTTTTCTCATCTTTCCTCGTAAAAAGCTGCATAAATAAGCATCAATCCGGACAAGTTTCGAACCCCAAGACAAGAGATAACATATAACTAAATCGTGACTTTGTAGATGGCATTGCTGATAATCCCTTCAGATTTGAGTTGCAGCCGCTAGTCTAAATTATTTCCTTTAGTATTGAATACAAAAGTGCGCCTCACGAAGGGGAAATGAGGCAGTTGCCCGTGTCTGGGAAGACAAAGCTGCGTACAAATGCCAAAGTTGGTGGGGCTTAAAACAAATATGATGTGTCCTGGCAAAAATTTATGGCACCTCATCCCTCAAAAAAATTCTGGAGGCCCTCGTATCTGTCTTTGGCCAGCAAATCTGCACATTATTTTCTTCAGGGCTTCACTATCCCCTTCTAAGAGCAAAGAACTTGTTCCCTTTTAGTTAACCCTGACTTTCTTTAACTCTTTAATGCCAAAAGGATCCAGTAACAGTGGCGGATCCAGGGGAGGGGCGATGGGGCGTGCGCCCCCTAACATAGTCTAAAGTAGTGTAATTTACTTAATTAATGCAAGTTTTCTTTAATTAAACTTGCTCCTAACGCCCGTTTATCGGATCAACCTATTTTGGCGCCCCCCCCCCCCTAAAAAATCCTGGATCCGCTACTGTCCAGTAAATTCAAATTCTTAAATAAAATTTAGGTTTAAGGATTAAAGTTTAATTTAGAAAATTAGATGACTTATTTTTATGACTTAAATTTTAATCCGGACGATCGTTACCCCGATGGTGGGTTATTTCACATTTGATGGAAATTTTCTTGCCATTTTATTGCCAATTGCCCTTTGTTGCCATGCCATTTGAGTAAATCCGCAAATCCGCTGTGTAGCTAGTTAAATTTTTGGATTGTGTGTCTCTCTCTGAAGAAAGGGAGGAGTGAGTCTCATTCTGATTAACTTTCTTTTTATGATTTTTTTTTTCTTTTTTTTCCAACATATTTATTGGTTGCTTTGGCTGCTTCCTATCAATCCGACAGGTTTAAATTTTTGGGTTTTTTGTCTCTTTCTGAAGAAAGGGATGAGTGATGAGGGATGAGTTCATTCTGATGAGCTGATGTTAAATGCTGGGTCCCAAAAACAGAAAGCGCATTTAACTGCTTTCAGTAAACAAGGACCTTGACACAAATTTGAAAGATTGCGTTCGATTGGAAAATAAAAGCGTTTGAGAAGGTTTACATTCTTTAAAAAGAGAATATACTTAGCAACTGGTTTTCATCCTTTTCGTTTATTTTTACAACCTAATTTCTGTTTCACACTGACTAAGCAGGCCTATCATGCCTATTTGCGTAAGGTCCATAAGAATGTAAACTAGATTCTGATTGGTTGATTATCTTTAGGTGACCCATCATAATTTTAATGCCCAGCGGTTTTGCTTTCGTTGTTTCCTGATTTTTGACGTTCACAATCTAATGTCTATTTTACTTTGGCTAAGTAGGCCTATCACGCCAATTTGCGTAAGATTTGTAAGAATGTAAACTTAGTTCTGATTGGTGGATTATTTTTACGTAACCTATTATAATTTTCATGCCCAGCGGTTTTCATTGTTTCCTGAGTTTTTTTATTTTCATAATCTAATGTGATTTTCACATTGGTTAAGTAGGTCTATCACGCCAATTTGCGTAACGTCCATAAGAATGTAAACTTGATTCTGATTCGTGGATTATCTTTTGATGACCGATCATAAACTCACGCCGAGCAACCGGATTTTCATGCTCACAATCTGATGCCAATTTCACATTGGCTAAGTAGGTCTATCGCGCTAGTTCCATAATAATTTGAGCTTAATTCTGATTGACGAAATATTTTTAGCTGACCATTTATTGACCATTTTACATATTTTAATTCAAATTCAAAATAAATTTGTTGTTTCACAACGCACAATTTAATTTTAAAATTAGGTTACTCTCTCCTCCTAACCAACCTTTTTTGTTTTATAGAGAGAAGGCAAGTGGCAAGAATATACATATAGAGCTTATTTGCAAAACGTAAGAACAGTAGCAAAAGCTTTCATTCGCCTGGGACTGGAGCCTTTTCACGGAGTCTGTATTTTAGGATTCAATTCTCCAGAATGGTTTTTCGCCAATCTGGCTGCTATTCACGCTGGGTAAGTGAACTTTTTTACCTACTATTGTGAAATTATGAAATAAAAACCTGAATTGGTGGAATTCCACCCCATGGTCTCTAAACAGGGAGTTTCCTGCGGGAGGGGGGGGGGACTTCGATAAAAGAAAGAAGTGAATTATACGGACCAAAATTAAATAAGAAATTTTTTCTGGGGGGGGGAGGGGTATTGGCCCATGGGGACAATTAACGCCTCCGAAGGGCTCATTAATGTCTATCAAACGAAGATTTACGCGGCTAGTTTTTATTGCTGATATTAAAGAAATTGAGATTGGAAGGGCTAATGTGAAGATAATATAATTGCTGTCACGACTAAAAGACGTATCTGACATTTTTATACTTCTGATATAAATTCCAAAAGTAAAAAAAAAAATAATCTTTTAAACTAAAAAAGGTGAACAGTAATGAGTTCCCAGGCCATACAAATTTGTATGGTCTGTAGGCCGTTTTTACAAATTTGTAGGCCGTTTTTACAAATTTGGTGACCATTTCTCAAGCATAAGTTAGAAGATCAGAAAGTCTGGAACAGACAAATTAAGCTAGATCAAGCTGGGTTACAAGAAGTATCTTTTTTTTTGCCTTGCTTCTTTTGTTTCACTTACTTTTTAAAATTAGCAGCGAAGCATACTGGGGAACAGACATAAAACACAGAGAAAAGCCATAGTGTATACTCTTGTATGAGGATTGAAAATAATCCCCCCCCCCGAACACGAAATTAGAAGACGCCCTGTTGTATCATTTCAGCTGGCCGGGCTTGTTAGTTTTTTTTGTTTTTTTTTTACCGTTGATGAATTGACGTGGACCATTAAAATTACATGGTTTTAAGCTTAATTTAATCTAATTATTTTACTCTTAATTATTTCACTAATTAATTAATTCCATATTAGAGCTACTTCTGAATGAATTATTATCAACAATACCATATATTCAGTATCATGATTAGCAATACAAAGATAAGGCTTAGCCACAAAAAATACACCAACCATAAAAGTTTCCAAACGCACTAAAAATAAATATAGCAATTAATCACAGTCCCCGATTCTAATTTATTATTATTGTCGGGAAATTTATAAGTTCGTTTACACTTATTGTATTTTGCTCCTTCACTTAAATATTTACAATGCGTACAATTTGAATCTTATCTTTAACGGGAAAATTCAACCTTTAGATAATCCTTTTTTAAGTTCATAGATTAGGTAGAATATGGGACTTATTAAATTGTTGATACACAAACAAATTAGATTATAGAATTTGGCAATCTTACTACGGAGAAAGATTATCAACTTGTATGGAAAAGGCAATGTTTGAAAAGATAGCATCGGTGGGAGCTAAACCTGCAGACTCTGGTAAATTGGACGAAGGTCATACGTGTAGACCAAAGAGTATGGGTAACTTATCAGAGTGGGAAGTGGCGCTAGTGTTGATAAAAAAAAGCTATGAACGCCATCTAGTTTTTGGCGACACTTGGTATTTTTTCGAGCTTTGTAATCGTTTTTCTGCCAGGAACTTAGATCAGACAATTCTTACTACCCTAATTTTACCAGCTACGTTAATTAAGTGGTTATTCTTATTATTACACTGAGAAAATGCCAAGTGTCACTAAAATCTTGATGGCGTTGAAAGTCTTTCTGTCAACACTAGATACAGTTCCCGCTCTTATAAGTTACCTATGCTCTTTGCGCGTAGACTGGAACCGAAGTATAAACACATACTGAGCAAGTACTGACAAAACTCTCCAAAAGTGACCCCGCGTACCTCAGCGCCTCTAGAGGAAAAATGCTGTACTACTCAATTGCTCCGGGCCAATAAATTAAATTTAATACAGCTTTTACGGAACAAGTATAATCATCAACTGAACTTGTGATGTAGTCGCCAGGTTCGCATAGGTATGGAATCGTCTCCGGAGATGCAGACAAAAGGTCATTTTTTTGTGTGGAGAGGATAGGTTTTGTCAGTACTTGTTGTATGTGTTTATACTTTGACTGGAACAGAGCTCAGTAGCCCATTTTCACGAGGATGAGACATGAGCCTTTTTTTCAGCCCACCCACATCCAACATGGAGTTTGACAAGAGTTGTGCAGATTATTGTTTTGAGTGCCGTGTTCAACACGGGTGAATGTCTTCTCAGAACCCGTGTTCAACAATGCTATTCTAGTAAGTTACAATATTGAGGAGCCCGTGTCGAAAACGCTTTAAAGTTTTGCTGGGTTGAACACGGAGAGCCTGAAAACGATATTTGTCAAACCCGCTGAAAACATGCTTCAAAACCCCGTACCGGAAAACACAACTCTGGATAAAAACCCTATATCCTCATAAACCTGTGTTTTATCGCGAATGTTTTTGCTGCCACCTGAGGGGTGACCACTTTCAGAAGTCACGTACACCAAGGGATAGGGCGCGCCCTCGTTTCCATTATCCTCTCATACATCCCTTGTTGAAATTGAAGAAGAGCTCTACTTATGAAACTCAGAGAGGAGATAAACTAACAAAATGAAAAATAAAATCAAAAAGGGTGAAAAAACGAGGATTGTTTCAGCCAGTGGCAAACGATGAACATGACAAAATATAAGAAAATATTTTGACAAGGACCTCTACCAAGTTGTACTCATTGCTAAACAAAAAGAAGACAAATAGAAAAAACACGAAAATCTCACCTTTCGAAGTTTACTTTACAAAGACAGAACAGACACTGGATAAAAACCAGGCAGGAATCAAGGAAAATGAATTTACCAAGATGATTGGGCAAGGATCTTTTGCCTTGCAATAGTTTTAGCTGGTCTACAATTTCGGTTTTCATTAGATAAGCCAATAAGTTCTTTTAATTTATACCGGGTGATAACATTGATTGAGTCCTTCAAAATTAAACTATCGTAAATTGGGCCTAATGAAATATATCCAGTATCTCTATTTATTGCTAAATTTTGGTTCATATATTTTTTTATCTCAATTACCTCTTTAAAAGTTTGTGGTACGCCATTTACAGTTGATTAAATAAAAAAAACAAGTTTTTTAAACTGAAAGTAAGGAGCGACATTAAAACTTAAAACAAACAGACATTATTCCGTATATGAAAGGGACTGTCCCCTCCTCAACGCCTCGCTCTTTATGCTAAAGTTTTTTATTGTTTTAAAAAATAAAGTTGTGAGACAGAGTCAAACGTTAGCGTAAAGAGCGAGGCGTTGAGGCGGGGACCGCCCCTTTCATATACGGAAAAATTTCTGTTCGTTTTAAGTTTTAATGTCGCTCCTTACTGTCAGTTTAAAAAACTTGTTTTTTTTATTTAATTTTTGAACGCTTTTGAATAAATGCAGGTTTTGATCTTGGCTCACCGTATATGAATAATTAAAACAAAATTTTCATATTAATTTACTTTTATTTAGTTAAATGGCTTTCTCGAAACTTTTTTAATTTTATTTACGAACGTTTTTATTAGTAATAAATATACGTAACTTACGAATTAACTTACGTAATGAACTTCTATATTCATATATTTTTAATTTGTTCATTAGGGGGTTCACCCCCTAGTCAATACCTTGCTCTTTAAGCGAAAGTTTGAATTTTGTTCCAATTCTTTAAAAATGACCGCTTAATCACAAAGGCCATTAATTAGAATAAATAGCTCTTATGAAAGTACTAAAAAATCTTTGGCTTAAAGAGCGAGGTATTGACTACGGGGTGAACCCAATCATATATATAATATTTTCTGTTCGTTTGAAGTTTCGATGTTGCTGCTATTGCAGTTGAAATACTTGTTTTTTATATTCAATTTCTGATCTTTTTTTTAAATAATGCTGGGAAATCCGGCGTCCCCTTCATAGCAATTTCCCTTCTCCCATGAAAACTTCTTCCATGGAAGGGTCCTCCCAAATACCCCACGACCCATCCTCCCCCCACTACCAGAAAAAATCTTCCATGAAAACGTCTGTATACTTCCAAAAAACCAATATTATATGTTAACATTGGGTAAAGTTCATAACTTTCAGCCCTCCCCCCAAGAATTTTGGGGGATTAAGTCATCCTAAAAGACATACTTATTATTTTTTCGATTATTCTGAACAAAATGGCTATCTCAAAATTTTGATCAGGTGACTTTGGGGAAAAAATGAGCGTGGGAGGGGGCCTAGTTGCCCTCCATTTTTTTTGGTCACTTAAAAAAGGCACTAGAACTTTTAATTTCCATTTCAATGAGCCCTCCCATGATGTTCTAGGACCACTGGGTCGATACGATCACCCCTGGGAAAAAAACAAAAAAAAAACAAATAAACACGCACCCGTGATCTTTCTTCTGGCAAAAAATGCAAAATTCCACATTTTTGTAGATAGGATCTTCAAACCTCTACAGTATGGTTCTCTGATACGCTGAATACGATGGTGTGATTTTCATTAAGGTTCTACAACTTTCAGGGGGTCTTTCCTCCTTTTTTCGAAAATCAGCCAAATTTTCTCAGGTGCCTAACTTTTGATGGGTGGAATTAAACTTGATGAAACTTACATATTTGAAATCAGCATTAAAATTTGATTCTTTTGATGTATCTATTTGTATCAAAATACCGTTTTCTAGAGTTTCGGTTACCATTGAGCCGGGTAGCTCCTTACTTACAGTTCGTTACCACGAACTGTTTGATATTAAGGTTGCCTCGTCAAACAGAACTAGATGGGTCGGATTTATGAAAATATGCGAAGCCAATGCCGAATCAAAGTTGTCATTGTTATTTTTTAATCTCAGGGACTTATCTATTGAAATTTTGTGCTCATGCAAACGTTCACCTAGTTGTTGATGGGTCCTACCAATGTAAAATTTTCCACAAGAACACGGGATTCTGTAGACACCACTACCCACTGGCTGAAAAAATCCTCGTTTTTTCACCCTTTTTGATTTTATTTTTCATTTTGTTAGTTTCTCTCCTCTCTGAGTTTCATTTGTCATGTATAGCCATTGTGGTCTAAGAATGTATTTGCGTCAAGCTCTACTTCAACTCTGAATGGAGAGTTCTGCCTTTTTGTTGAACAAATGGTTGTTCTCACGAGGACGGGAGGTGAGCGTGAGTTCAACTCCCATGGTCGTGAAAATGGGCCCAAGGAAACTTTTATAGCGTTTCATTTTTCATTTTCGTTTCGTTCTATTTTGTTTTGTTTTATTTTGCATTTATTTGTTTTAAAAGGTTACATTTTTGGGAAAACAAATTATCCGTAAAATAATTTGTAAATTTTATGATAAAATCGGTTTTAGTTATCAGACTTGTGACGTGTAGAAACAGTCCTTTCGTTAGTGGTTGGCGTGTAATTATTAACAATCCTGTATTGACAACCAAAACTATTGACATCGATTTTCATTGACAACCCTGGAATCAAACTGTAATATTCACTTCGACATATCCATGGTAACACAAAAGATAATGTTTATATTTTAAAAAACTGATACTTATTCCCTAATAGTCCAAACAATGTATGCTGTGTCGGTACTTTCCTTTTTCGAATAAATTTTCTCGTCCCCAGGATGCTTGGAGGTTTTAGATTTCCCAAGATGGGTTTTGTGTCCTTTAAGGACCGTTCAGGCTTACGTATAAAAATTAATATATATGAACTGTACGTGTATAGTCCTTATTCTACGCGCCTGTTCATAGTGGGAAAAATTTGTACACCAAATGTTTTCAACTATCACAGGAAGTTTACACAGAGGATCCAAATATAGAAAATGTGTGACTGTGATAAGCTTAAAGTGGTTGGGCTTGCACAGCTGCCATTTTGTTACATGAACAGAGTTGGTACTCTCTCTTTCTTACAATGTCAATAAAAAAACTCCCAAAATTCTGTTGATTTTCCATTCCATTAGCTCATTTTTGGCAAAGTAAAATATTGGACTTCTTTTTGTTCTTAAATACACACGTGATGTGAAAGTGGGCAGCCCATTGGCCCCGAATAGCCCGCGTACAATTTTTAGGGCAGAAAATAGGACACGTTTCTATTAATTTTTTACACACAGCGAGGAGCGTGTACAAACTTTATCACAGATTTTTGTGTACGTCATACTGTGAATATCAGAAATCTGGCGAATGTCGAAATTCACCGGTGAATGTCCGAAATTCCTTTTTCTCTGCTTGGAGTCAATTAGCTTTGCGAATCAGTTTTTCAGTCTTATGCAAGCCTTGATGGTAAAAGTTAAAGTTAGGTTAGGTTAAATTAGGTTATAAATCTCAGAAACGGGTTAAAAACCTAACATAACCTTTCACCTTCAAACTTGCATAAAACTGAAAAAGTTGTCTGGCAATGCTGACTAAATCCAAGGAGGAGAAAGGTATTTCGGACATTTACGGTAAAATACGCATAATTTCATGAATTATACGCCTTATTCACTAGCGTGAACGGTCCTTTATGTACTTGCAGATTTTGTCGAAAACTGCAGGTATGTATATCAGAATCGTATGTTGAATATCTTAAAATATACTTTTTCACAAATTATTTATCCCTACAGTACCAAGGACATCAATATAAAAACATTTTCGCTCCTGGGGCCATCTTAGGTGTGTTCACACCTGAAAACCGAGATTTTCTAAGATGGCTCTATCAGTTTTATATAGTTTTAGGTATCACATTTTTTCAGTGTTGCAACATTGATGCGCGAAAATAAATAAGCGAAACTGATTTTTTAAATTTGACAACGCTTTTCGTTCTCGAAAATTCAAACGTAAACAGTCTGTTGATTTTCAAAGACTACTACACCTTCAAACGAAAGCAACACCTGCTTAAGCTGTTTGATGCCATATCTATGCTTTTGCCTCATTTGTTGCTGTTTTTTCACCCACGTTCCTTTTTTTAAATGAAAAAACTACTACGTTGTTGTATCGTAGTATCGGGTTCCCGATACTGCCATATATATATATATATATATATATATATATATATATATATATATATATATATATATATATATATATATATATATATATATATATATATATATATATATATATATATATATATATATATATATATATATATATATAAATATATAAATATAATATATATATATATATATATATATATATATATATATATATATATATATATGGTAGTGTAAGTTTCTACTTAACCAATTCAAGGAATCAGATTCAATTTTGACTGTCCTTGGTACTTGAATAACAATATTAAAAAAAATTAAAGTTCATATCACGCAAATTAACTTGACTTACTTTTGACTTAGCGCTCTTGCTCAGCAGGGTCGCCAGCGTAGAGGGAACTAGTTGACAGCGCTGTCATTCCTCTCCAAGCGATGGGGCATCCAAGGCTGTATATCCAGTTCCTTTCGTAGCAAGTAATTTCAGGAGGAGGGTTGCTAGCCCAACCGTCCCTAGGTGGATTTTGTTCTCCGGTGGCTAGCCGGATATCCAGAGGCACGTGAAATCAGCTCTGCTTGCGCCATGAACGCATGGGAGCAGACTTCGGACGAGCACCAAATTTCCACAGAAGAACAAAAGTAGAATGGCCCCTATTGATACAGAACGAACCACGTGGTTTATGGTCCTAATATGGGCATAGAGTCCCTAAGGGAGATGGATTTCTGAGAAATTGATTGCGTAATCAAAGTGTGTCAATGACCTAAATTTCCAAAACAACAACAACAACATCGACCTTGACATTCACTGAGAGCGTGCCAAAAACAACAACAACAACATCGACCTTGACGTTCGCTGAGAGCGTGCACTTACAACAACAACAGCATCGACCTTGGAACACATGCGATGTCGATCTCAATTAACCTATCGTGAATCAATAATTCCCCTTAGAAACAACAAATTAATTCCCCTTTCTTGACAGATCAATCAACCAATGACATCATCTGTCAGACTTTAAAAATTTTCGCATAGAAACGATTCTCCAGGAATAGATCCAAGTCATTCATGTCATTGCCTCGGAAACAACTCTTTTGGTCGAACTCCAAAGGATATTAATAACCAAAGGCCATGGAAACAATTCTCCAAGAAACATCTTAGCGATGAATTATTTTAGCGCGGGAATCAGGTTTCTTACTAATTTGAAATGCATTAGCGCAGAGATGCCAAAAACAAAAGGAACACGCTGAAATTACGTTTAGGGATTATTTGGGCGAAACCGTTTTAGACAGGCTATGGAACTATTTCGGCGAAACAGTTAGAGACATTTTGAAAGAAGATTTTAGGAAAGGTTTTAGAAGAGAATTTGAGGGTGAAACTCTGTGGTCGTTATAATACACAAGTTTCATTTGAACAGTGTTGTGAGGTCCTCTACCCCAACCCCAAAGGGTTCCGAGCCCCCACCACAACCCCGAAGGAAGCCCCCGGTACTCAAAGGTCTCCCCGGGCTCCCAAAGAGCCCCAGCCCCCCAAACGCCCTCCTCAGACCCTCAAAGGCCCCCCAAGCTCCCTAAGGACCTCCGGCGCCCCCAAAGGCCCACCCAGACCCCCAAAGGCCATCCCCGGGTCCCCCAAAGGCCCATCGAGCTCCCAAGGGACCAACGGGGTCACAAAGGCCCTCCACCGGTCCCCAAATGTCCCCCAGGCCCCCAACTGTCCCCCGGACCCCCAAAGGCCCTCCCTGTGCCCCAAAGGCCCTCCCTGTGCCCCCACAGGCCCTCCCCGGGCCCCCAAAGGTCCTCCCCCGGTCCCCAAAGGTCCACTGGGCTCCCAAAGGCACTCCCCCGGTTCCCCAAAGGTCCCCGGACCCCCAAACGCCCCCCCTGGGCCCCAAAGGCCGTCCCCCGGTCCCCATACATGCACACAAAAACTTACACACACACAAAAACTTACACACACACAAAAAAACTTACACACACACAATAAAACTTACACACACACGAAAAAATAAACACACACGCACAAAAACTAAAAAAAACACACACACACACAAACTTACACACACACACACACACACAAAAAAACATACACAAGCACACGAAAAATAACAATCAGGCAAAAATTAACATGCACACAGAAACTGACACAAACACACACAAAAATTACACACACACACACACACCCACGAACAAACAAACAAACACGCAAAAAAACACACACACACAAAAAAATACACACACACAAAAACTTACACACACTCACAAAAACTAACACACACACACGAAAACTTACACACACACACACACACTAAAACTTACACACACACGCAAAAACTTACACACACACACACAAAAACTTACACACACACACACAAACACACAAAAACAAACACATGCACACGAAAACTAGCATGCACACAAAAACTTACACACACACACACACACACAAAAACTTACACACACAAAAACTTACACACACACACACACACACACACAAAAAAAAACTTACATCCACATACAAAAGCTTAGACACAAAAAAACTAACACACACACACAAAAAAACTTAGACCCACACGCAAAAACTTACATGCACACAAAAACTTACACACACACACACACGAAAACTTACACACACACGCCAAAACTTACACACACACACACAAAAACTAACACACACACACACACACAAAAACTTACACATTCACACGAAAACTTACATGCACACACAAACTTATACACACACACACACACACACACACACAAACTTACACACACACACAAAAAACTAAAATAAAAAAAAAAAAGCAGAGACACAAAAACAATAAAACACATACAAAAAAAAACTTAGACACATAAGAAAAAACTTACATGCACACAAAAACTCACACTCGCAAAAAAACTTACACACACAAAAAAAGTTACACACATGCACAAAAACTAACACATACACGCAAAAAATTACACACACACACACAAGAAAACTTACACACACACGTAAAAACTTACACACACACACTCCAAAACTTACACACACACACACAAAAACTTACACACACACACACACACAAAAACTTACACATTCACACGAAAACTTACATGCACACAAAAACTTACATGCACACAAAAACTTACACACACACACACACACACACAAAACTTACACACACACACACACAAAAACTTACACACCCACGCCACAACTTACACACACAAACAAAATAACACACACACAAACACACACACACACACACAAAAAATTAAACATCAACACAAAAAAAACTCACACACACACGCACAAAAACTTGCACACACACACACACACACACAAAACTGACAAACACACACACGAAAACTCACACACACACGCAAAAACAAACAAACACACAAAAAAAAACACAAACACACACACACACAAACACAAACTTAAACAAGAAAACAAAAAAAAACTCACACACACACGCACAAAAACTTAAAGACACACACACACACAAAACTAACACACACACACACGAAAACTAACACACACACGCCAAAAATAACACACACAAAAACTTACACAGACACACACACACACAAAAACTTACACATGCACACGAAAACTTACATGCACACAAAAACTTACATGCATACAAAAACTTACACACACACACAAAACTTACACACAAACACACGAAAACTCACACACACACGCCTTTATTACCTCTGCAGTACGTCGATAAATGAAGATTTGATACATTTTTTCAACTAGCTAAAGGGTAAATGTTTTAAATATGAGCCATTCTATTGCGTAAACACACAAAAGTTAGAAAAAATGCAAAATGTTACTTTATTACCTCTGCAATACGGCTAAAAATGAAGAATTCATACACATTTTCAACTAGCTGAGGGTAAATGTTTTAAATATGAGCCATTCTGTTGCGAAAACACACAAAAGTTAGAAAAAATACAAAATATTCCTTTATTACCTCTGCAAATTGACTAAAAATGAAGAATTCATACAAATTTTAAACTTTTTTATGTTTAATGTTTTTATATTTAGCAATTATATTTCGAATACTGACAAAATTTTGAAAAAATGCAAAATGTTCCTTTATTACCTCTGCATAACGGGTAAAAATGAAGAATTCATACACATTTTCAACTAGCTAAGGGTAAGTGTTTTAAATACGAGCCATTCTGTTGCGAAAACACACAAAAGTTAGAAAAAATACAAAATATTCCTTTATTACCTCTGCAAAACGGCTAAAAATGAAGAATTAATACACATTTTCAACTAGCTCAGGGTAAGTGTTTTAAATATGAGCCAGTCTGTTGCTAAAACACACAAAACTTACACAAAATACAAAATCTTACTTTATGAACTCTGAAAAAGGGCTAAAAATGAAGAATTCATACACATTTTCAACTAGCTAAGGGTAAGTGTTTTAAATATGAGCCATTCTGTTGCGAAAACACACAAAAGTTAGAAAAAATACAAAATATTCCTTTATTACCTCTGCAAAACGGCTAAAAATGAAGAATTCATACACATTTTCAACTAGCTAAGGGTAAGTGTTTTAAATATGAGCCATTCTGTTGCGAAAACACACAAAAGTTAGAAAAATACAAAATGTTCCTTTATTACCTCTGCAAAACGGCTAAATATGAAGAATTCATTCACATTTTCAACTAGCTAAGGGTAAGTGTTTTAAATATGAGCCATTCTGTTGCGAAAACACACAAAAGTTGGAAAAAATACAAAATAATCCTTTATTACCTCTGCAAAACGGCTAAAAATGATGAATTCATACACATTTTCGACTAGCTATGGGTGAGTGTTTTAAATATGAGCCCTTGTGTTGCAAAAACACACAAAAGTTAGAGAAAATACAAAATATTCTTTTATTAACTCTTCAATAGTGCTAAAAATTAAGTATTAATAAACAATATAATCTAGATAAGTGTTTGTGTTTTATATTTGATACATTCTATTGCGAAAACACACAAAAGTTATAAAAAATACAAAATATTCCTTTATTACCTCTGCAAAATGGCTAAATATGAAGAATTCATACACATTTTCAACTAGCTAAGGGTAAGTGTTTTAAATATGAGCCATTCTGTTGCGAAAACACACAAAAGTTAGAAAAAATACAAAATATTCCTTTATTACCTCTGCAAAACGGCTAAAAATGAAGAATTCATACACATTTTCAACTAGCTAAGGGTAAGTGTTTTAAATATGAGCCATTCTATTGCGAAAACACACAAAAGTTAGAAAAAATGCAAAATGTTCCTTTATTACCTCTGCAAAACGGCTAAAAATGGAGAAGTCATACACATTTTCAACTAGCTAAGGGTATATGTTTTAAATATGAGCCATTCTATTGCGGAAACACACAAAAGTTAGAAAGAATGCAAAATGTTCCTTTATTACCTCTGCAATACGGCTAAAAATGAAGAATTCATACACATTTTCAACTAGCTAAGGGTAAGTGTTTTAAATATGAGCCATTCTGTTGCGAAAACACACAAAAGTTAGAAAAAATACAAAATATTCCTTTATTACCTCTGCAAAACGGCTAAAAATGAAGAATTCATACACATTTTCAACTAGCTAAGGGTAAATGTTTTAAATATGAGCCATTCTATTGCGAAAACACACAAAAGTTAGAAAAAATACAAAATGTTCCTTCATTACCTCTATAATATGGCTAAAAATTAAGAATTAATACACATCGTCAACGAGCTCAGGGTGATTGTTTTAAAGCTGCGACCTTCTGTTGCGAAAACACACACCACTTAGAACATATGCAAAATAGTCCTTTATTAACTCTGCAATATGTCTAAAAATGAAAAATTCAGACAAATTTTCAACTAACTAAAGGGTAAATGTTTTAAATATGAGCCATTCTATTGCAAAAACACACAAAAGATTGAAAAAATGCAAAAAGTTACTTTATTACCACTGCAATACGGCTAAAAATGAAGAATTCATAAACATTATAAACTAGCTAAGGGTAACTGTTTTAAATATGAGCCATTCTGTTGCGAAAACACACAAAAGTTAGAAAAAATACAAAATATTCCATTATTACCTCTGCAAAACGGCTAAAAATGAAGAATTCTGGGAATTAAAGTGACTAGCACTCAATTCACAGGAGGGGGGCGTGAAAATTTCTAGGAACGTATTTTCAACATATTTAAATATTTACCCTCGTACGCATCACTTAGGTTAGATTAGATTAGGTTAGAGACAGACAAAAAATTAGGTGTGTGGTTAGGCTAGGTTAGATTATGTTAGGTTAGGTTAATTTAGGGTAGACTAGCTTAACCTACGTACGAGAAAGAAAAGTTCTTAGGTGTGGAGCTCCCCCACCGCCTCAACCATCGCTCTTGAAATCCCTTGAATTAGGTTAGAGACAGACAAAAAGTTAGGTGTATGGTTAGGTTAGGTTAGGTTAGATTATGTTAGGTTTATTTAGATGAGAATAGCTTAGCCTACGTAGCCCCCCCTCCCCCACCGCCGCAACCATCGCGCTTGAAATCCCTTGAATTAGGTTGGAGACAGACAAAAAGTTAGGTGTATGGTTAGGTTAGGTTAGATTATGTTAGGTTAGGTTAATTAACGGCAGCCTCCTTTGTTATGTTTTTTTATTTTGGTGGGGGGCTCCCGCCCCCCTCAAAAATCTTTTATGGGTAAGTGGCATCTCATTGATTGGCTGTTAGGTTAGGTGCATTTAGGGGCGACTTTCGGATCATCCGTCCGGCCCACCCCCACACCCGGGGGGCCCGGAGCATGAAACCCGAACCCCGTGTGGACCCTCCTTCCCAAGGGTAGTGTAGCGAACCTTGCAAGGTGACCCCCCCCACAACCCCGGGGCCCCGGGACCGAAAGCCGGACACGGGTAGGACCCTCACCACCAAGGTCAGGTTAGGTTAGATTAGGTTAAGTTACCTAACATTTCTAGGTTAACTTACACCAGGTTAAGTGGCGCGCCACTTACCCTTAGCTAGTTGAAAATGTGTATGAATTCTTCATTTTTAGCCGTTTTTCAGAGGTAATAAAGGAATATTTTGTATTTTTTCTAACTTTTGTGTGTTTTCGCAACAGAATGGCTCATATTTAAAACACTTACCCTTAGCTAGTTGAAAATGTGTATGAATTCTTCATTTTTAGCCGTTTTGCAGAGGTAATAAAGGAATATTTTGTATTTTTTCTAAATTTTGTGTGTTTTCGCAACAGAATGGCTCATATTTAAAACACTTACCCTTAGCTAGTTGAAAATGTGTATGAATTCTTCATTTTTAGCCGAATGGCAGATGTAATGAAGGATTATTTTGTATTTTTTCTAACTTTTGTGTGTTTTCGCAACAGAATGGCTCATATTTAAAACACTTACCCTTAGCCAGTAGAAAATGTGCATGAATTATTAATTTTCAGCCGTGTTGCAGAGGTAATAAAGGAACATTTTGTATTTTCTCTAACTTTTGTGTTTTCGCAACGGAATGGCTCATATTTAAAACACTTACGCTTAGCTAGTTGAAAATGCGTATGAATTCTTCATTTTTAGCCGTTTTGCAGAGGTAATAAAGGAATATTTTGTATTTTTTCTAACTTTTGTGTGTTTTCGCAACAGAATGGCTCATATTTAAAACACTTACCCTTAGCTAGTTGAAAATGTGTATGAATTCTTCATTTTTAGCCGTTTTTCAGAGGTAATAAAGGAATATTTTGTATTTTTTCTAACCTTTGTGTGTTTTCGCAACAGAATGGCTCATATTTAAAACACTTACCCTTAGCTAGTTGAAAATGTGTATGAATTCTTCATTTTTACCCGTATTGCAGAAGTAATAAAGTATTATTTTGTATTTTTTCTAACTTTTGTGTGTTTTTGCAACAGAATGGCTCATATTGAACAAACCTACCCTTAGCTAGTTGATAATGTGTATGAATTCTTCATTTTTTGCCGTATTGCAGAGGTAATAAAGGAATATTTTGTATTTTGTCTAACTTTTGTGTGTTTTCGCAACAGAATGGCTCATATTTAAAACACTTACCCTTAGCTAGTTGAAAATTTGTATGAATTCTTCATTTTTAGCCGTTTTGCAGAGGTAATAAAGGAATATTTTGTATTTTTTCTAACTTTTGTGTGTTTTCGCAACAGAATGGCTCATATTTAAAACACTTACCCTTAGCTAGTTGAAAATGTGTATGAATTCTTCATTTTTAGCCGTTTTGCAGAGGTAAAAAAGTAACATTTTGCATTTTTTCTAACTTTTGTGTGTTTACGCAATAGAATGGCTCATATTTAAAACACTTACCCTTAGCTAGTTGAAAATATGTATGAACTCTTCATTTTTAGCCGTATTTCATAGGTAATAAAGGCGTGTGTGTATGAGTTTTCGTGTGTTTGTGTGTAAGTTTTGTGTGTGTGTGTGTGTGTGTCAGTTTTTGTGTGCATGTAAGTTTTTGTGTGCATGTAAGTTTTCGTGTGCATGTGTAAGTTTTTGTGTGTGTGTCTGTGTAATTTTTTGTGTGTGTGTAAGTTTTTGTGTGTTTGTGTAAGTTTTCGTGTGTGTGATTTTTTTATTTTTGAGTATGTGTGAGTGTTTGTGATTTTTTTTGCGTTTGTGTGTGTGTTTTTTTTGTGTTCATGTGTAAGTTTTGTGTGTGTGTGTGTGTGTGTTAGTTTGTGTGTGTGTGTAAGTTTGGGTGTGTTTGTGTGTGTTTTGGTGTGTGTGGGTTTAATTTGTGTGTGTGTGTGTGTGTGTTTGTTTGTTTTTGTGTGTGTGTGTGTGTGTTTTTTTTGTTTTGATGTGTTTGTTTTTGTGTGTGTGTGTGTGTGTGTGTGTGTGTGTGTGTGTAAGTTTTTGTGTGTGTGTAAGTTTTGGCGTGTGTGTGTGAGTTTTCTGTGTGTGTGTGTGTGTAAGTTTGTGTGTGTGTGTGTGTGTGTGTGTGTGTGTAAGTTTTTGTGTGCATGTAGTGTTTGTGTGCATGTAAGTTTTCGTGTGCATGTGTAAGTTTTTGTGTGTGTGTGTGTGTGTGTGTTTTGTGTGTGTGTGTGTGTGTGTTGTGCGTGTGTGTGTGTAAGTTTTGGCGTGTGTGTGTTAGTTTTGATGTGTGTGTGTGTAAGTTTTTGCGTGTATGTGTAAGTTTTTGTTCGTGTTTGTAAGTTTTTGTGTGTGTGTAAGTTTTTGTGTGCATGTGAGTTTTTGTGTGAATGTAAGTTTTTGCGTGTGGGTCTAAGTTTTTGTGTGTGTGTGTGTAAGTTTTTGTGTCTCTAAGCTTTTGTGTGTGGATGTAAGTTTTTTGTGTTTGTGTGTAAGTTTGGGTGTGTGTGTGTATGTGTGTGTTTAAGTGTGTGTGTGCATGTTAGTTTTCTTGTGAATGTGTAAGTTTTTGTGTATGTGTGTGTGTGTAATTTTTTGTGTGTGTGTGTGTATGTTTTGGCGTGTGTGTGTAATTTTTATTGTGTGTGTGTGTGTAAGTTTTTGTGTGCATGTAATTTTTGCGTGTGGGTCTCAGTGTTTGTGGGTGTGTGTGTAAGTTTTTGTGTGTCTAAGCTTTTGTGTGTGGATGTAAGTTTTTTGTGTGTGTGTGTAATTTTTTTGTGTGGGTGTAAGTTTTTGTTTGTGTGTAAGTTTTTGTGTGTGTGTGTGTGTGTGTGTAAGTTTTTTTGTGCATGTAAGTTTTCGTGTGTATGTGTAAGTTTTTGTGTGTGTTTGTTGTGTAAGTTTTTTTGTGTGTGTGTAATTTTTGGAGTGTGTGTGTAAGTTTTAGTGTGTGTGTGTGTGTGTGTATGATTTTTTGTGTGTGTTTTAGTTTTTTGGCGTGTTTGTTATTTTTTTTGTTTTTTTATTTTTTTTTGTGTGTGTTTTATGTAGGGTGTGTGTGTCTGTTTTAGTGTGTGTGTGTTTGTGTGTGTTAGTTTGTGTGTTCATGTAAGTTTTCGTGTGTATGTAAGTTTTAGTGTGAATATGTAAGTTTTTGTGTGTGTGTGTGTGTGTATGTTTTTGTGTGTGTGTGTGTGTGTAAGTTTTGGCGTGTGTGTGTAAGTTTTCGTGTGTGTGTGTAAGTTTTCGTGTGTGTGTGTATTTTTGTGTTTGTGTGTGTATGTTTTTGTGTGTGTGTAAGTTTTTGTGTGCATGTATGGGGGCCGGGGGAGGGCCTTTGGGGCCCAGGGAGGGCGTTTGGGGGTCCGGGGACCTTTGGGGGACCGGGGGAGTGCCTTTGGGAGCCCAGTGGACCTTTGGGGACGGGGGAGGACCTTTGGGGGCCGGAGGAGGGCCTTTGGGGGCACAGGGAGGGCCTTTGGGGTACAGGGAGGGCCTTTGGGGGTCCGGGGGGACAGTTGGGGGCCTGGGGGACATTTGGGGACCGGTGAAGGGCCTTTGTGACCCCGTTGGTCCTTTGGGAGCTCGATGGGCCTTTGGGGGGCCCGGGGATGGCCTTTGGGGGTCTGGGTGGGCCTTTGGGGGTGCCGGGGGCCCTTAGGGAGCTTGGGGGGCCTTTGAGGGTCTGAGGAGGGCGTTTGGGGGGCTGGGGCTCTTTGGGAGCCCGGGGAGGCCTTTGAGGACCGGTGGCTTCCTTGGGGGTTGTGGTGGGGGATCGGAACCCTTTGGGGTTGGGGTAGAGGACCTCACAACACTGTTCAAATGGAACTTGTGTATTATAACGACCACAGAGTTTCACCCTCAAATTCTCTTCTAAAACCTTTCCTAAAATCTTCTTTCAAAATGTCTCTAACTGTTTCGCCGAAATAGTTCCATAGCCTGTCTAAAACGGTTTCGCCCAAATAATCCCTAAACGTAATTTCAGCGTGTTCCTTTTGTTTTTGGCATCTCTGCGCTAATGCATTTCAAATTAGTAAGAAACCTGATTCCCGCGCTAAAATAATTCATCGCTAAGATGTTTCTTGGAGAATTGTTTCCATGTCCTTTGGCTATTAATATCCTTTAGAGTTCGACCAAAAGCGTTGTTTCCGAGGCAATGACATTAATGACTTGGATCTATTCCAGGAGAATCGTTTCTATGCGAAAATTTTTAAAGTCTGACAGATGATGTCATTGGTTGATTGATCTGTCAAGAAAGGGGAATTAATTTGTTGTTTCTAAGGGGAATTATTGATTCACGATAGGTGAATTGAGGTCGACAGCACAGGTGTTCCATGGTCGATGTTGTTGTTGTTGTAAGTGCACGCTCTCAGCGAATGTCAAGGTCGATGTTGTTGTTGTTGTTTTTGGCACGCTCTCAGCGAATGTCAAGGTCGATGTTGTTGTTGTTGTTTTTGGAAATTTAGGTCATTGACACACTTTGATTACGCAATCAATTTCTCAGAAATCCATCTCCCCTAGGGACTCTATGCCCATATTAGGACCATAAACCACGTGGTTCGTTCTGTATCAATAGGGGCCATTCTACTAACAAATGCTTTACAACATTGTTCCGCGCAATTAATAACTGTGATTAAACAACAATTCTTGCTGTTGAAGTAGTCTCGATCTTCAGTTACTTGTCTAGCTTACTCTAAGTGCATACTCTTTTGCGAAAAAGTATTGCAAGACAGTTAGTTTGTCATTTCTCGATTCAGTTTAACAATGTATCACCAGGGGCATTACGAGATATAATCTTGAGGGGGGGGGGATTTACAAATTTTACAGACGAGCTGATCATCATCAATGGCCGATATATTAATAAAAATTAAACAAGACGCATTGAAACGGATGGCTTTGAGGGTCCCCAAGTATAAAATCCGAAGTTATCTTGCCCCTTCTACCCTCGAAAAAAAAACTGTCCCCGAGAATTTTCGACTTGGTCATCTAGCCGCCAGAAAAAACAGGGAAGACTTATCAAAACTAGTTCGAATTTTGTTCGAATCACAAATCTTTGAATCACAAAGGCTGTTTAATTAGAATAGATAGATCTTTTGAAAGTATTGAAAAAAAAAACTTTAGCGTAAAGAGCGAGGTATTGACTAAGGGACATTTTCCCTCATTTACGTAATAACTTCTGTTCGTCTTAAGTCTTAACTCCTTACTTCCAGTTGAAAAAACTTGTTTTTTTATTTAATTTCTGATCTTGTTTTTAAATAATCCTAGAAAATCTAACGCACCTTTCATAGAAATGGCCTTTCTCCCAAGGAAACATCCTATATGGAAAGATTCTTCCACGTAACACCCTGCTCCGCCCCCCCCCCACCACCAGAAAAAATCCCTCCTGAGAACGTCTGTATACTTCCCAATAACCAATACTATATGTAAACAATGGGCAAAGTTCATAACTTGCAGCCCTTCCCCCAGGAACTGTGGGGGATTAAGTCATCTTCAAAGACAATTTATTAGATTTTCGACTATGCTGAACAAAATGGTCTCTCAAAATTTTGATTCGGTGACTTTGGGAAAAAATGAGCTTGGGAGGGGGCCAAGTTGCCCTCCAGTTTTTTCGGTCAATTAAAAAGGGCACCAGAGCTTTTAATTTCCGTTCAAATGAGGCATCTCAAGATATTCTAGGACTACTTGATTTATACGATCACCACTGGGGAAAAAAAACAAACAAATAAACACGCATCCGTGATCTTTCTTCTGGCAAAAAATACAAAATTCAACATTTTTGCAGATAGGAGCTTGAAAAATCTACAGTATGGTTTTCTGTTACGCTGAAACTGATGGTTTGATTTTCATTAAGATTCTATCACATTTAGGGGGTGTTTCTCCCTTTTTTCGAAAATAAGGCAATTTTTTTTAGGCTCGTAACTTTTGATAGGCATAATTAAACTTGATGAAGCTTATATATTTGAAATCAGCATAAAAATCCGATTCTTTTGATGTATCTGCTGGTATAAAAATTCCGTATTTTAGAGTTTCGGTTACTATGTAGCCGGGTCGCTCCTTACTTACAGTTCGTTACCACAAACTTTTTGATAACTTAACTAAGAAATCAAGCTCCTGAAGCCGAAATCGTTTGTTTATAGGGCCAAAAAAGGAAATTCTTGTTAAACCATTCATGATAAATTACAACAGAACGCTTTTTGAAATACTGTTGTCAAATTCAAATTTGAACTTACTATGTTCGTTAAAAAGTTTTTTTTCAATTCTAAAAAAAAACATATCCAATGTTTTCTAAAACATCACCAATCGATGCAAACGGAGATATTACCGTGTATTCCAAGCAGGCGCGTACGAACTAAGTCATTTTTGAAGGGTTGATTGAATTTTCGACCAATCAAAAGGAGATAAGATAATTATATAAGCAATATAAGGAATCATAGGGTGAAATATAAGATTTTGAAATTTCGAGGGATTTAAGGGGTACTTGAACTTTGAACTTTGACTTTATTCAATATAAACCCACAAATAAAACACAACTCCAGGGAAAATAAATACCTACCGTCAAGCCATATTCAGGGGAGGAGTGCTGGTTTTGACCCCCCCCCCCCCCGAATTTTTTGGCATATTTTAAAAACGTTATAAGCGTTACAAAATTGCACTTAAAAGTGTTTTTGATATGTTTTTTAATTTTCTTTTGTACCCCCTCCCCCCCGAACAAGATCCTGGATGCACCCTTGCCGACCGTGTTTTGACATTTGACAGTCGAGATACCAAGGGTTTCATGTCACTTACCTGCTATTCATCGTAAGACAATCATCATAATGAGCACGTTGAAGCTTCGACAATAAGATAGCAATATTTGATAAAAATTTAATTTTTCATTCCAGATAAGAGTGAATTAACTGTTGGAACAATAGAAAATTGATTTCATATTAGATTTCTTGTTGCTTTTTTTGGATACAGTTAGCTAGCATCTATTAACTTCTGCACACTCATCATCAGATTGGGAAAATCATTTTTTCCGATTTTTTAAAAATGGAGATAAACGATCAAATGTATGAGAATTAATAAGTATTAAAGCATTAACGCTCATATTTTTCATATTTTACTCTTTATTTATTAAAATTACTTATATTTAACCATTAAAATGCATATTAAACAATTAGTTAATAAACCGTTCATCCGCTGTTAATTCGTATCAAATATGAACGTGTTAATTAATAGGTACTTGTGCATTATGTCTCACCCAGCGGTATACACTGTACAAGGAAACCAGACACGAAACCCGTCAAACGGCTATTTGCAAGAGATAAATGATTGTAAAGCGTGGTTTCTCAATGAGTTTACAATATTTAAACCACCTTTTTTTGGGGTTTAGGGGGGAAAAGGTACCTAGGTTTGACTAGGTTAGGTTAGGCTACGTATTTAATATATGCTATGCTTTGCCCCCCACCTTCCCTCCAAATGTGTAAATATATAGCCCAAATTTGTTTCTAAAGTATTATATGTTCATCCTATTTTATTTTATTATTTGAAAAAAACTATGTTTTCTAAAGAGTTAAAGAGGCTGCGTCACAAGTTCGAACCTTAAAACGTACAGAGATTAGGAGGTGCAGTTGGGGGGCTGCCGCCCCCCAAACCCCCGCTTCCGTATATGAAAGGGGCTGTGCCCTCCTTAACGCCTCGCTCTTTACTCTAAAGTTTTTATTGTTTAAAAAAAAGAGTTGTGAGAAAGTCAAACTTTAGCGTAAAGAGCGAGGCGTTGAGGAGGGCACAGCCCCTTTCATATACGGAAGCGTGGGTTTGAGGGGCAGCAGCCCCCCAACTGCACCACCAAATCCCTGTACGTTTTAAGGTTCGAACTTGTGACTCAGCCTCTTTAAATCTTTAGAAAACGTAGTTTTTTTCAAATAATTTCTGCACGTTTTTGTACAGTTTATTACTTATTATTGCTTGACTAACTGTTAGCTGATCTTTTCAGGAGTTAAAGATGAGGGGCTGCCGCCTTCCAAAACCCCCGCTTTTGAAGATTCTTGTGTTAAGGCTTTTAATTCCTGAATACTCAAATGAAATGCACAGTAAGATTTTCTTTTTTCAACTTTTCTTCGAGCATGCGGGTATACGGCATGTTATCAAAGCAGTGGAGACTTACCTGTAACCTGAAGGCCGACTGTAATATTCTTCTGAAGACGCCTGTTGAGCCAAAGGATTTAATAGATTGGATTTAAAAAATAAACTGAGTTTCTTTTTTAAACTTCAAATTCAGTATATAAAAATTTTCTCTGGCAGGGAATCGAACCCGGATCTTCCGCCTGACAGTCAGGAACAGCGACCATTGTACCAGAGAGACACTTGTAAAATTATTTTAGTCTCTCGTATCTATTTTTGACGCAAGCAAACCCCCACAAAACTTGATATTTGGTTTTTGGAAACTAGGGAAGTAAGGATCGGACTAAGCTGAAATTTTGAGGATAACCTCCCAGGCCCCAGGAAAGCTTATCCTCTAAATTTCAGCCCGATCGGACAACGTTAAAGGGGGGCTGTGGTGGGAAAAATTAACATGGGCTCTTATAGGAAAACGAGGTTTTTCGTAAATGTAAATTCGGGGGATAATTTTTTCGGTCTGAAAATATCAAAAGGCCCTAAAATGTCGAATTCCGCTTCGAATGAGTCCTCATTCACCCGGATCCGTTGCCATCTGTGGCTTGTAGGTGTGGCTAATAAAAAAAAAGAGAACTGAACTTTAAGTGACTATGTTGGTTTTTTGGAAAACAGGGAAGGAGTGATCGGATTGAGCTGAAATTTCGAGGATAAGCTCCCGGGCCCTAAAAATGCTTAACTTCTAAATTTTAGCCCAGTCGGACAACGTTAAAGGGGGGCTGTGGTCGGAGGGTCAAAACTTCCGGCCCACTTTTACCCATGAAGATAAAGTCGGAGGGGGGGTGAAATTTTGCACTTTTCTTAGTTGGAGCTTGGGCTAGAAAATGCGATCACCGCTGTCTCTCTGCGACCGCTAGGACCGGAAATCGCTTAACATTGTGGTGTTAAGCGTTGTGGTGTTGCTTAGTTGTGTTGCTTAGTTGTGGTGTTAACATTGTGGTGCGCCTCTTTAAAGAGGCGCAAGTGTGAATCCTTGATTTTATTAGCATTACCCAAACTTGACTTCTTTCGTGTATAGCGGTGGGTGAGATATAATGCACAAGTACCAATTAAAATTTTCACCGGGAACGTACTCGATACTTACCTGACGCCCATCGTACGACAATCATACGATACGCTTATCATTCTTTTTGTCGATAGTGGTCTGGCAGCTGGAATTTACACAACAAACTCTCCGGAATCTATATTGCATTGTGCAAAAAATTGCAAGGCCAACATTTTCGTCGTTGAAGATAAGAAACAGCTTGCTAAGGTTCTTCAGATCAAAGATCAACTGCCTCATTTAAAGCATATCATCCAGTATTCGGACAATCCGGACACGGAAGTAGTCATATCCGTAAGTATTGCTTCATACGTGTTTTTTAATTAGGTCTTTAATTGTGCGTTCCCAGATGGTGCTTATGTGTATTGAACTTGTCCCCTTCTCCTATCATTTTACTCGTGATTTATTACTTCCTTCTATTGTACTGCTTGTTTTAACTTTCGACACTTTTTTATTTTGTATCCGATTTCATCTGTTTAACAAGTTTCATTGTTATTATCTTATTTTTTTAATATGGATTTTTTTTAATATGGATTTTTCTTAATATGGATTTTTTTTAATATGGATTTTTTTTAATATGGATTTTTTTAATATGGATTTTTTTTTTAATGGATTTTTTTTATATGGATTCTTTTAATATGGATTTTTTTAATATGTTTTTTTTAATATGTCATATGGAAAATTCGTTAAATACCTTAATTTTGGAAACCAACAAACTGTAATAATCAAATATTTGAATAGACGGCAGTATGAAAAGACATTAAATTGCGTAAAGAATAAAAAACTGGTCAGTTCAAAAATATTTGTATATATTTTTAACAAGGGATTACAACAATTCAAAAACTTGAAAAATAAAACCAAAAGTTTGAAGCTTATCAGAAACCGCTGCTAAAAATTGGACTTGCTTAATAATCAAATATCAAACAGTTCGTGGTAACGAACTGTAAGTAAGGAGCGACCCGGCTCAATGGTAACCGTAACTCTAGAAAACGGGTTTTTGATACCAATAGATACATCAAAAGAATCAGATTTCAATGCTGATTTCAAATATATAACTTTCATCAAGTTTAGTGCTACCCATCAAAAGTTACACGCCTGAGAAAATTTGGCTAATTTTCAAAAAAAAGGGGAAAGACCCCTTAAAAAATATAGAACCTTAATGAAAATCCCACCATCATATTCAGCGTATCAGAGAACCCTACTGTAGAGGTTTCAAGCTCCTATCTAAAACAATGTGGAATTTTGCATTTTTTGCCAGAAGAAAGATCACGGATACGTGTTTATTTGTTTTGTTGTTGTTTTTTTTCCCCAGGGGTGATCGTATCGAGCAAGTGCTCCTAGAATATCGTGGGTGGGCTCATTGGAACGGAAATTATAAGTTCTAGTGCCCTTTTTAAGTGACCAAAAAAAATGGAGGGCAACTAGGCCCCCTCCAACGCACATTTTTTTCCCAAAGTCATCCGATCAAAATTTTGAGATAGCCATTTTGTTCAGCATGGTCAAAAATATGATAACTATGTATTTAAGGATGACTTAATTCCCCGAAGTCCTCGGGGGGAGGGCTGAAAATTATGAACTTTACCCAGTGTTAACATATGGTATTGGTTATTGGGAAGCATAAAGACGTTTTCAGGGGGGATTTATCTGGTAGTGGGGGAGGGGGGTGGGTTGGGGGTTATGTGGGAGGATCTTTCCATGAAGGATCTTTCATGGGGGAAGGGACATTGCTATGAAGGGGGCGCCAGATTTCCCAGCATTCTTTAAAAAAAAGACCGGAAATCAAATATAAAAAAAATAAGTTTTTCAACTGAAAGTAAAGAGCAACATCACAACTTAAAACGAACAGAAAATATTACGTATAGGATTGGGTTCACCCCCTAGTCAATACCTTCCTCTTTAAGCCAAAGATGTTTTAGTACTTTCATAAGAGCTATTTATTCTAATTAACGGCCTTTGTGATTAAAGGTCATTTTTAAAGAACAAAATTTGAAATTTAGCTTAAAGAGCAAGGTATTGACTAGGGGGCATATTTTCTAATATGCGTATTAAGAATATATGAATATAGAAGTTCGTTACGTAAGTTAGTTCGTAAGTTACGAATATTTATTGCTAATAAAAACGTTCGTAAATAAAATTAAACAAGTTTCGAGAAAGCCATTTAAAGCCATTGTAATTATTCATGTACGGTGAGCCAAAATCAAAACCTGTATTAATTCAAAAATGTTCAAAAATTAAATAAAAAAAAACAAGTTTTTTTAACTGAAAGGAAGGAACGACGTTAAAACTTAAAACAAACAGAAATTATTACGTATATGAAAGGGGCGGGCCCCTCCGCAGCGCTTCTCTCTTAACTTTAAAGTTTTAATTTCTGACGACTCTATTTTTTAAAAAATAAAAAAATTCAGCGAAACGCGCGCGGCTTTGCGGCGGGCACCCCCCCGTTCATGTACAGAATAATTTCTGTATTGGTATTTCTGTATAGTATTGGTTTTGGTTTATTGGAAAGCCACTTAGCACAAGAAAAGTAAAATTAATATGCAAATTTTGTTTTACTTATTCAGTGACGGTAGGCCAAAATAAAAGCTGCATTAACTAAAAAACGATCAAAAATTAAATAAAAAAGACAAGTTTTTTCAATTGTAAGTAAGGAGCAGCATTAAAACTTTAAACGAACATAAATTATTCCGTATATGAAAGGGGCTGCCTCCTTCTCACCGCCCCGCTCTTTACGCTAAAGTTTCTTATTGTTTTAAAAAGTAGAGTTGTGAGAAAGTCAAACTTTAACGTAAAGAGTGAGGCGTTGAGGAGGGGACAGCCCCTTTCATATACAGAATAATTTCTGTTAGTTTTAAGTTTTAATGTCGCTCCTTACTTTCAGTTGAAAAAAACTGTTTTTTTTATTTAATCTTTGAAAAGACACAATATGAAAAGACATTAAATTGCGTAAAGAGCAAAAAACTGGTAATTGCACAAATATTTGTATGTATTTTGACCAGGGATTACAACTATTCAAAGATATTTCATTATTACAGCTCCTAACAATTTCTAACAACGATTTCTAACAACGATTTCTACTAAGCTTCAAAATTTTGGTCTTGTTTATTAAGGTTTTTGAATTGTTATAATCCCTTGTTAACATATATACAAATATTTTTGCAATTACCAGTTTTTTTGCTCTTTACAAAATAAAATTTCTTTTCATATTGCAATCTATTCAAAGATATTTGATATATGCGTGCAATCGACACGCGGCAAGCTTCTATGTATGGATTCTTTATACGCATTCTCATTGTCGTCTTCTAACCACAGACAATTTGTTGTCTTTTCATACTCCAGTTTTTTCAAAGATAGTTGATCATTAAAGCAAGTTTAGTTTGTAACAACAATTTCTACTAAGCTTCAAATTTTTGGTTTTATTTATTAAGATTCTTGAATTGTTGCAATGCCTTGTTAAAATATATACAAATATTTTTGCAATTACCCGTTTTTTGCTCTTTCCGTAATTCAATGTCTTTTCATACTGAGTCTATTCAAAAGTATTTGATTGTTACAGCAAGTCCGATTTCTTACACCGATTTCTACTAGCCTTCAAACTTTTGGTTTTCTTTTTTAAGGTTTTTGAATTGTTATAATCCCATGTTAAAATACTTACAAATATTTTTGCAATTACCAATTTTTTGTTCTTTAGGCAATTTAATGTCTTTTCACACAGAATCTATTCAAAAATATTGGATTATTACAGCAAGTTCGATTTCTAACAACGATTTCTACTACACTTCAAACTTTCGGTTTTCTTTTTTAAGGTTTTAGAATTGTCGTAATCCCTTGTCAAAATATATACAAATATTTTTGCACAATTTTCCCACATAAGTGTGACAAGGGTAAAAACGTCATTGCAATATTGATGTATATAAAAATAACGTCACTCACATAAAAAAAAAAATTCCAGAAATTAAGGCTCTTAACAATTTTCTCAAATTTCTGACTTATTTAAATCGTTTTTTAGGCCAGAATATACCAGGACGACAATTTTCCCGAAAACAACGATTTCTACTAAGCATCAGACTTTTGGTTTTCATTTTTAAGGTTTTTGAATTGAATAGACTGCTGCATGAAAAAACATTTAATCGCGTATAGAGCAAAAAAAACTTGTAATTGCAAAAATATTTGTATATAGTTTAACAAAGAATTACAACAATTCAAAAAATCTTGAAAAATAAAACCAAAAGTTTGAAGCTTAGTAGAAATCGTTGCTAGAAATCGGACATGCTGTAATAATCAAATATTTTTTTTTTCAAATATCTTTGAAAAGAAATATTAATCAAATATGTTTGAATAGACTTGCTTTAATAATCAAATATCTTTGAAAACACACATTATTAAAAGACATTAAATTGCGTAAAGAGAAAAAACTGGTAATTGCAAAAATATTTTTCATATATTTTAACAAGGGATAACAACAATTCAGAAACCTTAAAAAAGAAAACCAAAAGTTTGGAGCTTAATAGACATCCTTGCTAGAAATTGGATTTTCTTTAATAATCAAATATCTTTGAAAAGCCAGCAGTATGAAAAGACAACATACTGTCCGTGGTTAGAAGACAAGCGACAATGGAAATCCATATATAGAAGCCTGCCGCATACCGAGTGCCTGGGTCCAGCAGCGAAGCTGCCGGGCTCTCGGTACTTTATATATATATATATATATATATATATATATATATATATATATATATATATATATATATATATATGTGTATATATAACCTTTTTATACCTGGGACCCTGTCTATTCGTTCCTGTAGATGTAAGTAAAATTCATCTCAGTCACTATTATATCCATCATTCGCTTGTACAGGAACATATACTACTATGGCTGATACTCTGCACTTTTTAGTCATAAAATGGGCAACTAGCATTCTGTTATTAATGCATTCCCAACCTAAATAAGACTGAGCAGCTTCCTTATTAATCATGGGCCCTAATCCCCGCCTATGTACCCCATTCTTCGTGCCTGAGAAAATTAATTCTATATCACACAATTTCATGTTTCCTTTCTCTGGGATTTGAGTTTCAGAAACTCCTAAACGGTCCAGTTAAAATCCCGATTTCGTTGGTCAAATGTCAATACAACAGTTGTTTCTTAACATTGCAAACATTCAAAGCTACAACTTTCATGTTATTTGTATTTTCAAAACGATTAAGACCTTTTGAATAGCAATAAGTCCCAAACCGGTACAGGATGGTATAAATCCATCTTCGCAAGAATGTACAGCTAACATATACAAAAAATAGAGTTTTTCTATTGAATAGATGTTTTTTCTTCAGATTTCTTCTTCTGTATGTAGACGATCATCATCTACAACAGCTAAAGGAGACGGGTCCGTCAGATTTAAACTGTAGGCTATTCGTTTTGAATTGAACAAGCCACGGCCCATTGTAAATAAAATCTAAAAAAACAATATTTTAACAAAAAAAATGTTATGTGCAAAAAATTGCGATCTGTAGCTGATTTAGGAATGGTAACTATTGTCTTGATTATTCTTAATCAAACAGTTCGTGGTAACGAACTGTAAGTACAGAGGCGACCCGACTCAATAGTAACCGAAACTCTAAAACACGGAATTTTGATACCAATAGATACATCAAAAGAGCCGGATTTTTATGCTGATTTTAAATATATAAGTTTCATCAAGTTTAGTCTTACCTATCAAAAGTTACGAGCCTGAGAAAAGTTGCCTTATATTCGAAAAAAGGGAGAAACACCCCCTAAAAGTTATAGATTGATAATCTATGGAAAGTCAAAGAAGTATTGATGACAATCACACCATCAGATTCAGCGTATCAGAGAACCTCACTGTAGAGGTTTCAAGCTCCCATCTGCAAAAATGTGGAATTTTGAATTTTTCGCCAGAAGAAAGATCACGGATGCGTGTTTATTTGGTTTTTTTCCTCCAGGGGTGATCGATCAAGCAATTGCTCAAGGCAATGGACTGTAACTTTCCTGTATATGGCTTTCGGCCAAGGTGGTTCCAATGGTGTTCTTTGTGTTTCGATCTGACACCCTTTTTAGGGGGTTTCGAGCTAAATTTTTGTTACTATGGGACGTGTTCGTCTTTTACTAGGTTGCAGCTTCCGCTGCAACCACAAAATGTTATTTCAAAAATAAATTTATGAGAATTCCAAAAATAGTCTAAAACCCCCTAAGCAGTGGCGTCGGATCGATACAAAAATTGCACCATTGGAATCACCACTGCTGAAAACTTAATATAGGAGACTTAAGGTCCCCTTGCTTGAAAAACAAGGAAAATCACTTTGTACATAGAGAGCGCTGATGTATCCCCCTTTTTTTCCTCCACTTCTAGCGGGCCAGTGTTACATCATAGGGTTGTTTAAGGACTCATTTTAAAGTAAATTGCTCCACTTGTTCTGTAAGTACCGAAACAAGTACCAAACAGATTTCTTAGAGAGTTGTTTAAGGAATCATTTTAATGAAAATTGCTACATCTACCAAAAAATACTGTTAGAAATAAAATCTATTTTTTTACAAAAACCGAATCTTCATATCCAAGATGAGCAATGACGTCATTGTCGTAGGTTACAACCATAAATGACATTATTTTAAAATCCTTTACTAGGTTTCAGCTGCCGCTGCAACCACGACCATATAATGTGTATTTTAACGTGGCAAAAATGTCAATAGTGTCACGAAGGTTATATGACAGGCAGAAAGCGCCATGCATAAAAGGTGCCATTGAAATTACTAACAAGTAATCGGTGTTGCAAATAGTCGCAATTGCAAGTAGTCGCAGAAGCATTCGCAAGTATTCGTGGCTTTGATACTAAGCAGTAACAGTTGCAAGTCACAAGTAGTCGCGAAAAATAGTTTTTAAAATATAATCAATTTTTTAAGAAAAACTGCATTTTTCTATAGCACTGTAGTAGCAAATGTTACTAACGTCATTTTGTATAGGAAGATCAAAATAGTATTTTTAACCTTATAAAAAGCATGTAGATATATTTATGTAAAATGCAGTAATTTTGGGGAGGTTTTAACAATATATCTTATTTGTCAACTAAAACAGAGTAATTCCTGAAAATTTTAAATAAAATAATTTTATTTTATCTCTCAGTTCAAAGTTATAATTTTCTTCAGGAAGCAAACTTTTTTTGTCTTAACTCCTAAAGTGCGTATCTCTATAACGTTGTGCTTAAGCTCAAAGGAATTTCCATAGAAAAAAGTTCAATGTGTTTTTATTTTAGTTTTCAGTTCAGAATTACTAAAGTTATTATGTAAATTGCAAAAATATTTATGTTGCCTGAGCAATAATTTTAATTTTTTAACTCAAACTAAAAAAATTCCTGACAATTTAAAAACTAGTTTGTTTTTTTGTTCGATTTACTGAACTTGATACGTGAATGTAACTAGGAATAATAAATGTCAATAATGCAAAATGATATGGGGCTCCTTATTATATGTATTTGCCACTTACGGCCTGTCAAAATTTGGTGTAGACATGTTTGCCAAAATTAACGCCATGACAGATCCCTCAAAAAACTTGATCCAAAACCTTTTAAGCGAAATAAAAAAGCGTGACGAGTCTCCAGCATCTTTGAACAATGAAAACTTAAGCAAAAAAAATCGGCAAAGTCAAGATAAGGAAAGTAAAAATGAAGGTAGAACTCCAAAGGGAAATCCAGGAAGGAATAGAAAGAACAAAAAGTCAAGTCCTGAGTCAAATTCAGAAGATTCTGAGCTGGAGAGATTTGAAAGAAAGTTGGATTTAATGCAGCATGGACGCAAAAATAAAAATTCAAAGAAAGAACGGGGAGGGCAGTACCTGTTGGATCTTCTGGAGGCAACAACCATCTCTGAAGTTTGAAGCATAGTGTGAAGTTAGAAAGCAATTCTTACTACATAATATGCAGAATAATTGTACCTAACACACACATTAGGCATGCAGACCCGCTATACTTTACTCCCCCCCCCCCATAATGTGCAAATATATAGCCCAAATTTTTTTCTAAAGTGTTATATTTTTATCTTACTTTGGCACATTTCGTTAGGATTGAGTGTCAGACAAACATATTAGAAGAACATTAGGTAGGGCGTATATTATTGCTCTCTTTGCTAAGGAGCCTCATATCATTACTTGTATTATTGATACTTAATTATTTCTTGCTATAATCACGCGTCGTCTTCATTAAATCGAACAAAAAATAAAACTAATTTTAAAATATTCAGGTATTTTTTTAGTTTGAATTAAAAACTTAAAATTATTGCTCAGGCAACATAAATATTTTTGCAGTTTACATAATAATTTTAGCAATTCTGACCTGAAAACTAAAATAATAAAAAAATTGATTTTTTTCTATGGAAATTTAGCACAACGTTATACAGATACGCACTTTACGGTTTAAGCCAAAAACAGTTTAGTTCCATGGAAAAATTATAACTTTGAACTGGAAATGAAATAAAATTATTTTATTTAAAATTTTCAGGAATGACTTTAGTTTCAGTTGACAAATAAGGTTTTTTTGACCCCCCCCCCCCCCCAAAAAAAAACTCTACTTTACATAACTATACATGCTTTTTATATAACGTTAAAAATACTATTTCGATCTTCCTATGCAAGATGGTGCTGATAACATTTGCTACTACAATGTTATAGAAAAATGCAGTTTTTCGTAAAAAACTGATTCTATTTTAAAAACTATTTTTTGTTACATACAAAAAGCACTAGATGTAGAAATTTCCTTTAAAATGAACCATTAAACAGCTCTATTTGATTTTCCGGTTCCCCGCTAGCCGAGGAGGAAAAAAACGGAAAAAAGATGCCGTCGATGTTAAATATTGTGGCTAACGCCACGTTTCTTGTTTTTCAAGCCAATGAATATTCCTCGTCATTCAAGCCAAGAGACAGTAAGTTTCCTATATTGGTGTATTGGACAAGGCGGTTCTAATAGTGTACTTATATTTTTGATATGCCTCTAGCTTTAGGAGCTATAGGCTATTTTATTTTTTACTATGAAGCACGATCGTCTTTTACTAGGTTGCTAGCTACCACGGCAACCCGTACCCCATCAGCAAAAATCAGCAAAAAATGTAGAAAAATGACTTTCCTTGTTTTTAAAGCTAATGCCATTTCTTGTAAGTTTCATGTATGGAGTTTTCGGTCAAGGTAATTCTAATGATGTACTTTGTGTTTCGATCTTATACCATTTTTAGGGGGGTTTTTCTCTTTTGTTTGGTTACTATGGGCCGTGTTTGTCTTTGACTAGGCTGCAGCTTTCGCTGTAAACGCGATGCGGCCATTGCTGTAACCAGGATGTAGCAATCGTTGCAACCAGGATGCAGTCATCGTTGCAATCAGGATGCGGCTTTCGCTGCAACCAAGATTGCAGCATCTTATTAAAGATAAGCCACCTGTCAAAACAAAAATCAAATTTGTTTTCAAAACAAACTTTTTTCAAACAACATTAAGATATATCGAAATCATAGTTACTATTCCTGGATCAGCATTTGATTGTAATTTTTTCCTCACTTGATAGCAGTGGCGGATCCAGGATTTTTTTAGGGGGGCGCAAAATAGGTTGATCCAATAAACTTGCGTTAGGAGCAAGTTTAATTAACTCAAACTTGCGTTAAGTAGGTAAATTACGCTTTAGATTACGTTAGGGGGGCACGTGTGCGTATTTTGCTTTTTTTTTACGTTTCTTCATCAAGTTGCCCATCCTCCTCTCTCCAAACTGAATTTGCAATTACATTCAAAATTATTTTTTCCTATCATGCTTTTTTTGGTATTTAACCTTAATTTGTAGCCTTTTCTCCAATTTTTTGTGCTTTTAATGCTTTATTTTTTAGTGGTCGCAGTTAACTAATCTTGGTAATTCTTGTTCTGATTCTGAACTCGATGATCGCCTCAAGAGAATAGCTGTCAACCAGTGTTGTACGATGATCTACACTGTAAGTATATACTAATAAATTTATACCAATTTATCACATCGACTTTAGGGTATTTTACCAACCAACTTCCTTGACTCAAGTCTCACACAACTATGCGATTTTGGTGGTTGTTAATTTCAAATCTACAATTTTATTATTAACTTAAAAAAATTTGATAGACTGTTTTAACGAATTGTTAATAAATAATGTCTTTCGATTTACCCTGCTACTTAAACGCGAATATATTCTATACAAGTCCCACCAGGCCTTGTGCTCCTAAGACGTTTTAGACGTTTAGACGTTTAGGTTTATCGGAGAAAGTTTTTATTTTTCGCTTGTCAGTAAATATTTGTTCACTAAATTTTCCAAAAATTTAGCTGGTGTTTTCTTTTTTCTCTGGAATATCCCCCCTCCTTGCTGAGAATTCCGCTCATCTGGAAAACTGACACTCAACAGAGAAATTGTCTAATAATAGTTTTAGATATTCGTATGAACGCCGTTTGAACGTTTAAGTGGCGCTTAACAGAGAAATTGTCTAAGTATAGTTTTTGGTATTTCTTTGAATGACTTTTTAAACGTTTGAACGGAACTCAACAGAGAAATTGTCTTAGTATAGTTTTAGGTATTACTTTGAACGACTATTTAAACGTTTAAACGGCACTCAGCAGAGAAATTGTCTAAGCATAGTTTTAGGTAGAGGTTTGAGCCACCGTTTGAACATTAGAATGACGCTCAACAGAGTAACTGTCTCAGCATAGCTTTAGGTGTTCATTTGAACGATCGGTTGAACGTTTGAACGACGCTCAACAGAGACAATAGAGAAATTGTCTAAGCATAGTTTTAGGTAGTGGTTTGAGCAACCGTTCGAACGTTTGAACGATGCTCAACAGAGTAAATGTTTAAGCATAGCTTTAGGTGTTCATTCGAACGACCGGTTGAACGTTTGAACGACGCTAACAGGGACAACAGAGAAATTGTCTAAGCATAGTTTTAGGTAGTGGTTTGAGCAACCGTTTGAACGTTAGAACGATGCTCAACAGAGTAAATGTTTAAGCATAGCTTTAGGTACTCATTGGAACGACTGGTTGAAGGCTTGAACGACGCTCAACAGAGACAACAGAGAAATTGTCTAAGCATAGTTTTAGGTAGTGGTTTGAGCAACCGTTCGAACGTTTGAACGATGCTCAACAGAGCAAATGTTTAAGCATAGCTTTAGGTGCTCATTGGAACGACTGGTTGAAGGCTTGAACGACGCTCAACAGAGACAACAGAGAAATTGTCTAAGCATAGTTTTAGGTAGTGGTTTGAGCAACCGTTCGAACGTTTGAACGATGCTCAACAGAGCAAATGTTTAAGCATAGCTTTAGGTGTTCATTCGAACGACCGGTTGAACGTTTGAACGACGCTCAACAGAGGCAACAGAGAAATTGTCTAAGCATAGTTTTAGGTAGTAGTTTGAGCAACCGTTTGAACGTTAGAACGATGCTCAACAGAGTAAATGTTTAAGCATAGCTTTAGGTGTTCATTCGAACGACCGGTTGAACGTTTGAACGACGCTAACAGAGACAACAGAAAAATTGTATAAACATAGTTTAAGGTAGTGGTTTGAGCAACCGTTGGAAAGTTAGGACGACGCTCAACAGAGTAACTGTTTAAGCATAACTTTAGGTGTTCATTCGAACGACCGGTTGAACGTTTGAACGACGCTCAACAGAGACAACAGAGAAATTGTCTAAGCATAGTTTTAGGTATTCGTTTGAACGACCGTTTGAGCGATTGAACGACGCTCAACAGATAAATTGCCTAAGTATAGTCTTTGATATTTATTTGAACAACCGGTTGAACGTTAGAACGATGTGAAACAGAGAAATTGCCTTGCATAGTTAGCAAAACCCTGAAAAAAATAATTATATTGAAATAATATGCTATTTATACTTTTCCATTGTGTAACTCTTATTACGTCTGGGGTTTTACGCCAAAGGTATAAGCATTAGAATACGTACATAGTCTTAGAAAAGAAGGAGGTGCCTTTAAAAAGAATTCAACTTAGTGAATCCTTGGATGACTCCGGGACTCCTTAAAAGTTGGAGGAAGAAAAATAATCTTTGGAAGGCTTACAGGGTCTCTAAGCCATCTTCGTGGAGTATTTTCGAAAATGAATCTGATTTAGATTCTTTGTTTAATTCTTTTTATGATTCTTTGAAAGAAGTTACCTTGGATACATGTGTTGTACCCCAGTCGAATCCGGCATCGAAAAGAACAACCTCTTTGAATCCTTGGATGACTCCGGGACTCCTTAAAAGTTGGAGGAAGAAAAATAATCTTTGGAAGGCTTACAGGTTCTTTAAGCCATCTTCGTGGAGTATTTTCTAAAATGAATCTGATATTGATTCTTTGTTTAATTCTTTTTATGATTCTTTGGAAGAAGTTACCTTGGATACATGTGTTGCGCCCCAGTGGAATCCGGCATCGAAAAGAACAACCCCTTTGAATCTTGGATGACTACGGGACTCCTTAAAAGTTGAAGGAAGAAAAATAATCTTTGGAAGGCTTACAGGTTCTCTAAGCCATCTTCGTGGAGTATTTCCGAAAATTAATCTGATTTAGATTCTTTGTTTAATTCTTTTTATGATTCTTTGAAAGAAGTTACCTTGGATTCATGTGTTGCACCCCATTCGAATCCGGCATCGAAAAGAACAACCCCTTTGAATCCTTGGATGACTCCGGGACTCCTTAAAAGTTGGAGGAAGAAAAATAACCTTTGGAAGGCTTACAGGTTCTCTAAGCCATCTTCGTGGAGTATTTCCGAAAATTAATCTGATTTAGATTCTTTGTTTAATTATTTTTATGATTCTTTGAAAGAAGTTACCTTGGATTCATGTGTTGCACCCCATTCGAATCCGGCATCGAAAAGAACAACCTCTTTGAATCCTTGGATGACTCTGGGACTCCTTAAAAGTTGGAGGAAGAAAAATAACCTTTGGAAGGCTTACAGGTTCTCTAAGCCATCTTCGTGGAGTATTTTCGAAAATGAATCTGATTTAGATTCTTTGTTTAATTCTTTTTATGATTCTTTGAAAGAAGTTACCTTGGATACATGTGTTGCGCCCCAGTCGAATCCGGCATCAAAAAGAGCAACTTCTTTGAATCTTGGAAGACTATAGAACTCCTTAGATATTTAAGGAAAAAAAATAGTTTTTGGACGATGTATAGGCTCTCTAAACCATTTTATCGTGGCTCTCGAATTCAAAATTTCAAAGTTTGTAGACGAGTTTATTATTCTTGTTGCCGAGAGACTAACCTGGTATTTTATTACAAAAAATTATCTGCGTGTGATAAAGACATTAGGAAGACATGGCAAGTAATCTGTTCTGTTATCAGGCCATCTCCTCTGCCTCCTTCTGTACCTTCAAGTATTGTGGTGGACGGCGAAAATTTAGAGGGTGAGCTAAAAGTTCAAGATGCGTTTACTTCCTATTTTGCTAATATTGGCAAGGCTACAGCCTCTTCTGTTAGTCCTTCTTCTTCTTTACCTGAATTTAGGTCTTACCTTGGACCGCCTTGTCCTAAATAAATGTCATTGGAACCTGCCTCTGAAGCTGAAATAGCCAGAATTGTCAATGGTTTGAGGGGGTCTTCATCTTCTGGCCCAGACCGTATTCCGACTAAGGTGGTAAAATTCATTCTTCCTGTCATCATTTCTGCCCTCAAGAGACTTATCAATCTTCCCTTAGAAAATGATGTTTTCCCAGGTGCTTTAAAGCACGCTCCCGTAATCATTATTTTCAAAGCTGGATCAAGAAATGATCCTTCAAATTGTCGTCCCATATCCCTTTTATCAGTTTTTAGTAAAATATTTGAAAAAGCTATGCTTTCTCGACTTCTTAATTTTCTTAATTCTAGACACTTTTTTCATGATTTTAGGGCGAAGCACTCAACTGAGCATGCATGTGCAACTCTTTTGAATTATTTACATTCAGTTCTTGACTCTGGTCTGATACCTGCTGCTCTGTTTCTCGATGCGCGAAAGGCATTCGACTCGTTAACACACAAGATTCTTCTTTGGAATCTGTCCCATAATGGTATAAGAGGGAATGCTTATTCTTGGTTTCTATCATATTTATCTGGTCGAGTCATTTCGGTTGATCCTCACTTTTCTAGCCCTTCTGGAATAGAGTTTGGCGTTCCACAAGGATCTGTTATTGGGCCGATACTCTTTTTAATCTACGTCAATGACCTTATTAATGCGGTTCAAAATTTAAAACTTACCATTTGCTCTCGTCTTTGTCAAACAGCATCCGTCACTAATTGTAACAGGAGTTCGTCCTTACCGGATGCACTTATTGCTTTTGCTGATGACAGTACTCCTGGTACAGCTAGTTGAACTGAGTCGGATTTTCGTTCAAAGATAAATGCCCTTCTTGAAAGAGCTATCAAATGGTTTGATGTAAATTATCTTGCCTTAAATATTGGGAAGTCATTTTTTCTCATTTTCTCCAGAGTTTCAAAGGCTTGCCCAGACTTAAATGAGATACACGTATCAAGAGGTTCTCTAAGTAGACCTAAGGATCGTTACGTTCGATTCCTAGACATCTTGCTTGACGAAAATCTTTCCTTCCGGCATCATATTGACCTGATTAAAATGAAAGTCTCCAGGAGTCTTGGAATCCTTAGAAAGCTCAAACACATATTTCCAGGGTCGATTCTTAGAATCTCGTTCTACAGCCTAGTTCAGTCTTATGTTTCATATTGTTCTTTTATTTGGATTTCAACTTTTCCCTTGTCTCTGATGCCACTTTCAGAACTTTATGATAAAGCAAGGACTCTTATTAAGGAAACTAACCGATCTTCACTTAAACCCTTGCTTGATTTGAAATCTCTCTATTTTCTTTCTTGTTCTTCTTTCGTTTTTTACAGTTGCATGGCCATCTCCCTGCTGCCCTATGTAATAATATATATTTTGTTTCTGATCAATCGACTTATCATCTCCGCACTTCCAACAATTTACAGATTCTTCATACTCCATCAGTGAGGTCTGAATTCAACCTTCTGACAGCTTGCAACAGGATTTGGAACACGCTCCCTGTGTCTGCACGAAGCTGCTACTCGTTTTGTATGTTAAAAAATCATGTTAGGGATTTTCTAGCAAGTAATTAAGTTTTTTTTTTTTTTTTTTTTTTTTTTTTTTTTTCTTGTGTTAAGTCAAACAGTTCGTGGTAACGAACTGTAAGTAAGGAGCGACCCAGCTCAATGGTAACCGAAAGTCTAAAAACGGAATTTTGATACCACTAGATATATCGAAACAATCGGATTTTAATGCTGATTTTAAATATATAAGTTTCATCAATTTTAGTCTAAAAAGTTACGCGCCTGAGAAAATTTGGCTGATTTTCGAAAAAAGTGGGAAAAAAGACCCCCTAAAAGTTATAGAACCTTAATGAAAATCACACCATCATATTCAGCGTATAAGAGAACCCTATTGTAGAGGTTTCAAGCACCTATCTACAAAAATGTGGAATTTTGCATTTTTTGCCAGAAGAAAGATCACAGATGCGTCTTTATTTGTTTTTTTTTCCAGGGGTGATCGTATCGACCCAGTGGTCCTAGAATATCGTCGGAGGGCTCATTGGAACAGAAATTAAAAGTTCTAGTGCCCTTTTTCAGTGACCCAAAAAAATGGAGGGCAACTAGGCCCCCTCCCGCGCTCATTTTTTCCCAAGGCCACCCGATCAAAATTTTGAGATAGCCATTTTGTTCAGCATGGTCAAAAATATAATAACTATGTCTTTTTGGATGACTTAATCCCCCAACGTCCCCGGGGGGAGGGCTGAAAGTTATGAACTTTACCCAATGTTTACATTTAGTTTTGGTTATTGGGAAGTATACAGACGTTTTCAGGGGGGATTTTTCCTGGTCGGTGGGGGGGGGTAGTTGTATGGGAGGATCTTTCCATGAAGGAAGTTTTCATCGGGGAAGGGACATTGCTATGAAGGGGGCGCCAGAAGATCAGAAATTAAATAAAAAAAAATTTTTTCAACTGAAAGTAATGAGCAACATCAAAACGTAAAACGAACAGAAAATATTACGTATATGATTGAGTTCACCCCCTAGTCAATACCTCGCTCTTTAAGCCAAAGATTTTTTAGTACTTTCGTAAGAGCTATTTATTCTAATTAATGGTCCTTGTGATTAAGGGGTCATTTTTAAAGAATTGGAACAAAATACGAACTTTAGCTTTAAGAGCAAGGTATTGACTAAGGGGCCAACCCCCTAATTTACGTATTAAAAATCTATGAATATAGAAGTTCGTTACGTAAGTTAATTCGTAAGTCACGTATATTTATTACTAATAAAATCGTTCGTAAATAAAATTAAATAAGTTTCGAGGAAGCCATTTAACCAAATAAAATTAAAATTAATATGCAAATTTTGTTTTAATTATTCATATTCGGTGAGACAATATCAAAACCTGCATTAATTCAAAAACGTTCAAAAATTAAATAAAAAAAACAAGTTTTTTTAACTGAAAGTAAGTAACGACGTTAAAACTTAAAACGAACAGAAATTATTCCGTATATGAAAGGGGCTGTCCCCTCCTCAACGCCTCGCTCTTTACGCTAAAGCTTTTTATTGTTTAAAAAAATAGAGTTGGGAGAAAGACAAACTTTAGCGTAAAGACCGAGGCGTTGAGGAGGGGACAGCCCCTTTCACATACGGAATAATTCTGTTCGTTTTAAGTTTTAACGTCGTTCCTTACTTTCAGTTAAAAAAACTAGTTTTTTTTTATTTAATCTCTTAAATATGTGAATGTATGATGTTGAAAATGTATTTGTGTTTTAATTTTTTGTTTCATTTTTGTTTCTCCCCTGTTTTTTTCCTGGCCATAGAGCCATACGGGGGAGTTTTTATTGAAGGGTATTTTGTTGAGTTTATTGATTGAAAAAAATTGATTGATTGATTGAAAATTCTTCTTCCAAATTTGGTGTGCCTAAGAACCCTACAACCAAAATTTTAGCTCCTTAATAATAATTTTTTCAAATTATATTCGCTATCTTTGAAAGCCCCACTCAAGAAATATAATTATTTTCTCATATATCCTATGTTATATCTATATACTTCTTAGGAGTATAATAACAGTGCCGTATTTAAAATTTTTTAGGTAATATGTAATATGTAATAGGTAATATGCAAATGGTTATGGATATAGATTAGAAGAGATGGCAAAAATCCATTCTTCTGCTTAAAATTTGGAGCTATTGAATCAATGAACATGACTTTTTCACCCATTTCGATCTGGTAAATGGTATTGAATTTACTTTATATGGTTAGAACTACAATTGAATTGGTTGAATAAAACACAACCAGATATTACATCGCTTGAGTATCTTGATTATTGTTGAATATATGAATTTATTAAGTTTAGGGTGTATATGCTCCCTAAACTTGGGTGCTTAAACTATATGCTCCCTATGGAGTATAGGGAGTATGTGTTTAGGGAGTAGATCCATAATGTCAATGAGTCTTTCTGCATGTTCTAGTATTATTCAGGTATTTAAGTCCTGTTACAAGTGGGTCAGGATATGCACGTAGTCAGGGAATGCCTCCTGCCTCCCTCCGAAATCCTCAATTTTCCAAATTCCTTAATGCTTCTAATTCAATTTATCATTTTTTTCATTATTATAGGATTCCCTAAAAAAAAATCCTGCCTTTGTTCCTTGGTTACAATAAAAAATACGGCTTTGAATATTTTTTTTTTTTTCACTAGCAGTAACGTTGCAGTGACATTGAAATTAAAACGTTAAATTTCAATTTAGTGACACACATATATGATTTAAAATATGCCTAGACTTATTAAAAAAATTTATCGCCATCGTTTGTTTAAATTAACAAATTTCACTAAAACTAGAAGAAGTTAACAGTACCACAGATAGATGTGTATAATTTAAACTAATTTCTTATTTAATTAGTTGGAGTTGATTTTGTTAATTTAAAGTAAGTAAAAATACACAGCGTTTTAATTTCTTTTAAAATTAAGGTTGGATGTATTTTGAAACTGATGCTGTTCCAGAGTGTAATATAGTTTTAAATCAAGCTTTCTAATTATGACAACATGTCAATTCACGCTAACACTCTCAAGTGTTACCAGGTGCCTGATGCAAGAAAATCTGCTCCAAAAATGCGCCAAAGGCACCATTGTCTAAGCAGAAGTGCGGCGTGGATCCAATTTCTCAAAAGGAATCCGCTATGAAAATACGCTTATTTGAAGATTTTATTTTCAGAGTTTGCTTATTCAACAGAAAATTTACAATAAAAACAGCTTCAACATAACCTTCCACGTAAGGCTCCATGGCCACGAAGGAACAGGGGAGAAAAGATAACAAAAGAAATCCACTAAGAAAAAATACGAAAAAAAACACGAAAAACAAAATCTAATCTTCCATTTCAAAAATCGCCGAATGCAGACGGGGGAGCAGAGGAAGACTTTAAAAAAAAAAAATAATAAAACTGAAATGACTCATGCTAAAACAAACATTCAACCCCATCCAGAGACACCAACTCCAGGGAAAACCAGAAAAAATACAGTTATTAACTAGAGCTTCCTTAACATTTTGTTTGAAGATACCAGACGAGTGGCAAGCTTCGTCCAGACTTATGCCACTTCATTGTGCAATCACCTCAAAAGAAGTACTAAATCTGTCAACACTGAAACAATGTAGCCTGTTAACAACTTATTTGTATATTACCTGATTGATCGCCATCTTTCATATTTTTCTTTAGTCTGGAACTACTGGAAATCCAAAAGGTGTCATGCTTAGTCATGATAATTTGACATGGAATGGCCACGCCGTCGCCACTTACGTTTCATGTAAAGAACAGGAAATTATGATCAGCTTCTTACCGTTAAGTCATGTTGCAGCTCAGGTAAGTTTGTCAATTTGAATTTTCTTGCTTGCTTAGTATAGGTGGCTTATAACTTAAAGGTAAGTGTGATTCAGCTGCTATCAAAGAGTATCGTGGAAATAAGAGTGAAAACTTAACATATAATATATACACTTACAGTAGATTTGTCAGTATACACTTAAAAAATCTACTTTTGATGCTGCCATGTTAACTGTTACTAAATTTCTTGTTTTTAATCAAAAGTTAATTCAAATTTGGGAAAAAGAGGAATAGGGTTTTTATCTTTGATCAAAACTATCTTTAAAACCGAAATTCGATATTTTTCGTGAAGGATAGCGTAAACCTTTTCTATTTAATTAATTTAAAATACTTTTTCCACAAATGATTTTTTTCAAAGAAAGTAAAGAGCTACATAATGATAATTCATTGGTTAAGCTTCCGAAGATGCGAATCAAAATTACAATAACGAACAGAAATATCCGTATATATTTGTATTTATTTTTATATAAATATAATTATTTATATAAATATAATTATTTATTCATATTTATATAAAATGTATATTTATTAACAATAAATAATCGAGTCAAACTCAAAACAAGCAGACGCCCCCCATGCCTTCACAAGATTCGAACATAATTTGCACTTTACTAAATACAAAATTCACTTTAAATGTTTTCGCTTTGTTAACTTTCATAAACCCAAAATTACTAAGACTTTAAGGAACAAATATCCGTACATATATATTAAACTGCGAATCCACATCCATTTGTTTTGTTTTTTTAAGTAAATTGCAAATTATGTTCTGGTCTTGAGAAGGCATGGTGAATGTCAGCCCTACCCATGTTATTTTTGCTCGTTTTGAGTTTGACTCGGTTATTTATTATAGTCTTTGTTCGTTATTTTCGGTGTTTTTTTGTGATCGGGTATGCCTGGTTATTTTATTTTTTGGTGGATAAGATACTTGTAGAAAATGTGAAGAGCTATCTTTCGAAAAGAATCTTTGAATTTTAGTGCCCATTCTAAACAAAGAAGGAAATAGTCTAAGAAGGAAATCTCGTTTTCTCTTATTTTGTGTCGCACAACCACAATTCTGACATGAATACGACCAAAAAACTGTCGAGCTACAAATCCAAGACACTTATCCTTTCAAAACTGTTGAGGACTTCTCTCTCTATGTCTTCTTTCTTTATTTTTTATCTCACTAAATTAATATTAAGAAGACAGAGTCGCTAAGACTAGAGGTAAGTAAGATGAAAAGGCGACGTCGGGTAACGAAAAGATCGATCAGGTGAACAGCTTCACTTACCTTGGTAGTATTACTAGTTAAGACGGTGGGTGCCTTGAAGATTTTGAAATTAGAATAGCTAAGGCAAAGGTTGTTTATTCACGGCTACGGCAAAGGTTGTTTATCCAACCAAGATTAGAATATTGGAAGCTTCAGCGATGACAGTGATCAAATATGGCTCTGAAGCATGGTCACTCCAAAAAGCGGATGATTATTTGCTGGATGTTTTCCAGAGAAATAGCCTACGGATTATTCTGGGTATCCGGCTGACTGACCGTATTTCGAAACAGTAGGCTGTACGAAAAGTGTGGTTCAATCCCGATTTCTAAGGCTATAATGAGAGAAAGTTTGAGATCGCTAGGGCAATTTCTGCGGATGAAGGATGGCAGATTGCCAAAGATTGTCCCTTACGGCCAACCGTCTAGGGCTATCTAGGGTTTAAAAGAAAATCGGGTCATCCTCAGTTGGGGCGGGAGGATGTCGTGAGGAAAGATTTGAGGAAAATGAGAACTTCCTGGGAAGGTGTAAAGAGGGAGGCTTTGAATAGATTGTGATGGAAGTAGAGTGAGGGGTTATATTTTGCTTACTCTATGTTCCATCCTGTGTTATTTGTCCCACTTTACGTTCCATGGCACCTTTCCATGGTTGATTACCAGACTAATTAATGCTATTGATGTCAATTGCATATGGAATTATACAAAACCTACCAGACAGGTTTCCGGGCCAACCACAGGTTTCTGGGCTAATAGGTGTATGAAAATACTTTGAGTACACCATATACGGCAACCTAAATGGAATTTGAGGGTCGATAGAGTGAAATTATGTCACTATTCTAATTTTTTTTAAACCAGTATTGCCTATAACTTAATATATTAAAAATATTTTTTGATATCTCTAATAGTGTATGTGTCTTCCGTGTCAGAAAACCAGTGGTAAATCCCGTATCAGAAAACCGGTGTGTCTTTTTTAGCTACCAATATATATCAATTATTTTTTTGTATATATTCAAGTTTCAGATTAGAATTTTCTACAGTTTGAATAGTTCATTCAATCTACTAGTATCAATATTTTTTTGCAATCATTTACATAGATATGGAATATTCTAAGCGACTTCTGGTGAGTAAAAAATTTTCTCATTATTATAATAAAAAAAAAGAAATCTATTTTATTTTTTGTCTCGTCATTAAGTTAGGGAAGAATTTCCTTCCTTTCTTACGCTTTTTTTCTTCACCGTGTTGTTAGCTCTTTTAAAAAGCATTTCGCTAAATATTCAAAAAACAGGCTCAGTCAGTTTCGCTATAATAAAAAAGAAATCTATTTTTTTTGTCTCGTTATTAAGTTAGGGAAGAATTTCCTTCCTTTCTTACGCTTTTTTTTACTGTGTTGTTATCTGTTTTCAAAAAATCATTTCGATAAATATTAAATAAACAGGATCAGTCAGTTTCGCTATAATAAAAATAAATATATTTGTTTTTGTCTCGTTATTAAGTTAGGGAAGAATTTAATTCCTTTCTTATGCTTTTTTTTTCACCGTGTTGTTACCTCTTTTAAAAAAAGCATTTCGCTAAATATTCAAAAATGAGGATCAGTCAGTTTCGCTATAATAAAAAAGAAATCTATTTTTTTTGTCTCTTCAATAATTTAGGGAAGAATTTCCTTCCTTTCTTATGCTTTTTTTTTTCACCGTTTTTTTAGCTCTTTTAAAAAAGCATTTCAATAAATATTCAAAAAAGGGGTCAGTAAGTTTCGCTATAATAAAAAAGAAATCTATTTTTTTTTGTCTCGTTATTGAGTTAGGGAAGAATTTCCTTCCTTTCTTACGCTTTTTTTTTACTGTGTTGTTAGCTCTTTTAAAAAGCATTTAACTAAATATTCAAAAAACAGGATCAGTCAGTTTCGCTATAATAAAAAAGAAATCTATTTTTTTGTCTCGTTATTAAGTTAGGGAAGAATTTCCTTCCTTTCTTACGCTTTTTTTTTTAATGTGTTGTTAGCTATTTTAAAAATCATTTCTATAAATATTAAAAAAACAGGATCAGTCAGTTTCACTATAATAAAAAGAAATCTATTTTTTTTTTGTCTCGTTATTAAGTTAGGGAAGAATTTCCTTCCTTTCTTACGCTTTTTTTTTACTGTGTTGTTAGCTCTTTTAAAAAGCATTTCGCTAAATATTCAAAAACACAGGGTCAGTTAGTTTCGCTATAATATTCAAAAAAAAAGAAAATCTATTTTTTGTCTCGTCATTAAGTGGCTTTTTTTTTCAAAATTGAGTTATGAATTAAATTATGAACTATTCCTGAACTGGGCACTTTAATTGTTACGAACTGGGCACTTTAATTTTTGGTATGGAAGGAGAAAAAAGTTATTTGCTTACAATGATTTATTTAGTCCAGTTTAACTGGTTTTGTTATTTTTTTCAACTTTTGGGAGTTTAGTACTGTGATATTAAGAATTTAGATATATAAGTTTTAAAAAGCTTTTCATAAAAAAAATATATAATTGTCAAATTTTCATGTTTGATACTATGGAATTAAAGGCCTAACGTCTTTCGTTAATATTCTGACTAAGTAAGAATTAAGCTAGCTAATTAAATTGCGTAATTTTTTCAACTTTTGGGGGTTTGATATTAAAGCGGTAATACCCTCCCGTAAGCTAAATAGTTTGAAAACTGAAAATGATTTTTATATATTTTAGAATGCCGTTGATCAATCATCGAAGCAAAAACTTGCAAAATTGAATGAAGCCCAGAACAATGCTGAGACAGGAGTAATGAAGCCAAGTGCCAGCTCTGTGCAAATCTCTACGCAATCTGGTAGAAAATTTAAGAGGGAATGGATGCTTTCATATAATGCTTCAGTCTCATCCAATCAAGATCGGGGGGACACTCCTCTTCATGCTTTGCCAGGGACTTCAGATGTACAAGCGCAGCCAGAATTTGTAAATGTATATATTTTTCTTTCTTTTCCGTATTTTTCAAAAATAAGACAAATTTTCTCAAGCGCGTAACTTTTGATTAGTAAAGCTTAAATTTGTTTCTAAACTATTTTATAATAATCCTATTTCATTTTCTTCCATTAACCAAATTAGCTGGATATAAAATAATGGTTATAACACGGAAGTAGCAAATAGCTTATCATACTTTTCTATAGATTTATAAACCTTACCTCTAATTTTTCTTTTAAGCAAGATGTTTTTTAATGCAAAAATCCAATTATTTCTTTAAACAAACTAACTATATAAACAAATAACTATTTCACAGTTGACAATTGAACAATCATTCTTAAACTGGGATATGTTTTTGCACTAAGCTTTTGCGCGTATCCGGTTCTTATCAAATGTCCCATCAGGACGCTTGAATTTTTAATCCGACAGATATAAATTGAATATTAATCGTTCGTTATAAAGTGGTTTTCAAATATCAGGATGTTTATCTTCGATAGGATATTAAAAGAGGAAAAAACTTTTTTTAATAATTTCAAAAAACGTCGTCACAGTTATATCAAAAAACATTAATTAACCGAAAGCATTTCTGGAGATTTCAGTCAATCACTTTGACGAAACATTTGTGGGTATTTTAAAAGAGGTTCTAGAATACAATTTGGGGCTGAAATTCTAGGGTCGTTATAATACACAATTTATATTTTAAAAGTGTTGTGAAGTCCGCTACCCCAAGTCGAAAGGGCTTCGATCCTCCTACCTCGAAGGAAGCTCCCGGTTCCCAAAGGTCCTCCCCGGGGGCTCTAAAAAGGATCATCCAGCTCTCATTCAGGTAAACATACAACTAAAATGAACATAATTTTTTCAACTTTATGAAATAATGCTTATTTCGCATAGGAAATAAAACCTTTTTTCTACAGATTAATGAAATAGCATTGCCAGTGAATGATGAAACATTGGAAATTACAGGGTCAATTACCTCACTGCCACTGGAATTCAGAGATAAACCTACATTATTTATAGATCATATGGAATTGGATGAGCGTTTCCTTAACGATGTTTTTGGGGATATAGCTAGCCTAGACGATTTAACTTGTGATATTGATATAATAGAGGATTCGGAGTGGGTAGATAGATTTATGCATGAACATTTACGCAATGTTACTAGTGCAACTGAACCGGGTCCTCGTAAAGAAATTACGTCGCAGGACAATACAGGCTGGCTTGATCAATTGTCCCCAAACACCTTGGAAAATGTACAAGGAGACCTCATGTCATCTCCAACCACTGCAGTTGAACAGACTGGGATTATTGACAATTCTGAGTCACCCTCCACCATTCCGCTTAATGATACAACAATGCAAATTGTTGGGCCTCATTTTTCCGGGGACACTTTTAAAGATAATTTTACTATTAGTGAATTGGATCCTATACAAATAGGGGCAAGACATGAAAATAGTGCTATGTCCCCGGAATTGCGTGAATTTTATTTGTTAGAGTCTGCTCTAAGTCACATACAAACATATAGGGTAGATTTTAACCCTCCCGAGGAAAACGTGATTGACGGAGGCATTATTTTAACTGATCCTGTGAAGGTTCACCAGCGCTAACACGGCAGAATACAAGCAAAAATTGACATTCAAAGTCAGACATGGGGGGGTCAAGGGGGGGTTAAAGCATCAGTTGATCAAAAAGTTTATTTACAAAAGGGGACATCTGGGGAAATTTTTTATTTTCATTTTTCAACTGGTAACCAGACTTTTTACCCAGGTCTAAATAAATTTGAAGACAACTTTTTTAACTGAGTAAATAAACTAATTGACTTTGGACACGTTTAACGAGAGGGGTAGTGGGTCAACCATTTTATACATTGAACACATGGATCTGGATCTCAGTATATTTAAAAAAAAACTTCATTTTAAGAGGAGCGGGGGGTAACAAAATAAAATACAACCTAGATTTGTCGGCCACGGTAGGATTTCAGGGTTTCAGATTTGAAACAGGGCTGTAATGCTTTAAATACTCATTTTTAGCATGAGCCCATAAAACATTAAACAAAGATTCGACAATAAAAAATCTTGACAGCCTTGCACGTAACAGTGTAAAAAATTTCCCTAAATTAAATTTTGACTAATTAGAGGGTAAGTATCCGGTGTCATTGAAATAATTACCCAGATTCTAGAAAGCAAATTAAATTCTTGGGGGGAGGGGAGTTGGTCTCCAGTCTGACACTGAATTTGTAGCTGGGGGAAAAAACCAAATAAAAAAAGGGTTTTGTATTCAGTCAGGACACCGATGGTAGAAAATGATAGAAATTGGGTATGGATTATTTATAAGCCTCCCAAAGATCTAAATTCCTATGGTCATTTTTTCCCCGTTACAGCAATAAGTCGACTCCTATCTCAAGGCGTTCAGAACGGGGAACGTCTCTATTGCCCCATGTACCTTTCCCCATTTAGATCTGAGCGAACACTCTCAGATCACATGAGCAATTGCAAAATTCATGGCAATCAAAGAATTTAAATGCCGGCAGAAGGCAAAGATATTTTACAATTTAAAAATTTCCAAAATTCCCTGCTACAAGTTGATAAAATATCTTTAGATTGTGAAACAAGACTAGTTGAGGTATCAGACCCTTCAAGGCCAAATATAGTCAAGGAACACAAACTAGTTGCGTGTTCCTATGCGCACGCCCGTCGCGATTCCAACAATAAAATGCAGTTGGAAGAGTTTTTTTTGGCTATGGATGAGGAGGGTAGCATGGAAAAGTTATTGGTATCTTTAATAAAAACAGCAAACGGCGCATTTTCACGATTGCGTCACATCAACTACCCAATGAAATTGTCAGATAAAGAGTAACTGGCACTGGAAAAGGGGACGATTCGCTAGGTTTGTAGAGGTGTTCTTGCCCCTAAGGACGCGGTGCAGGACCCTGATCACCTTACTGATCCCAATTCAACAGGTAGAAGTAACTTTCAGGAATAGAATCACAATTTATGTAAGTTCAAAATTAAACAGCAACTTTTTCTTTCGGTTTCTAAACATAGCGATTATTACGATCTGAAGTATGTGCTACCAGCATTGGCTTATCTTCAAAGAAATGGAACTGTGGATGATGATGCATGGGTGATAGACAGCTTTTCCTACAGAATCATACCTAAATCATCGGAAAAGTTGCTTGTTTTGGAATTTATGTGGAAATTTGTTGAAGCCGACGTTGAGTACACGAATAAAATTCGCTTTTTAGATTCCTACAGTTTTTTCCCCAAATCATTGAGGGAATTAATTCAGGTGCAGAAAAACGATGACGGTTGCAATGCTTTCCCCCTTCTCAAGCAACAATTTCCAAATGATTTATATGATTTGTTGACGGTCAAGGGCATATATCTTTATGATTATTATTGTTCCATGTCGAGATTCGCCGAGGAAACTATTCCTTGTATTGAATCGTTTTACCACAGTCTACACGATCGTAGGTGCACCCCCGATGAATACAGTTTTGCTAAAAAAGCTTGGGCAGAGGGAGGGTGTAAAAACGGGCTTGACAACTGCAAGCTGTATTTATCGAGTGACGTGTTAACTCTGTTAGACATTATGTGTAAAAATACGGACAAAATCTATGAGGAATTTAATCTTGATTCAGGCTATTATTTTTAATCTCCTCATCTAGTGATGGAACTTATCCTAAAAATTAATTGGGAAAAATTGGGCTAATCACAGACATTGATAAGCATCTGTTCATTGAAACGTCAATGAGGGATGGATTTGTTTTTCGCGGAGATCGTATCTTGGAAACTGATCCAACAGGAGAGAAGACGGGGACAAAATCGGATGCAGTTTTCCTTGATATGAATTCTCTCTACCCCTCAGCCATGTCCCATTATGCGCTACCTTGCGGTGACTATAAATGGCTCAATGACCCTCAAGTTCCCCATTTCCCCAACATTGGCGACGACAGTGTTGAGGAGAATGGACCGGTTGGATGGTTTTTTGAAATTGATGAGGAGATACCAGTCGAGCTTCACGATTCAGTAAAGGATTTTTTTTCCCGCGCATCAATAGACCTGTGACTAAGGACTCTTTGAGTCCTCGCAATAGGCGTTTAGTCGAGGTGGACGGATTGCATTGGTCACCTTCAAAACAAAAACTTATTGCTGATCTTCTGCCAAAAAAAAACATAGTTGTATATCATGTAGCTTAAAAATGGATATGCAACAATGGTTTCAACGTCGCAAAGGTTCACCGAGCACTTCATTTTAGTCAAAAACCCTATCTAAAAACATTTGTTGACACTTTTGTCAGCAAACGTTCTGAAGCGCAGACGAAAGCAGAAAAACAAATTTATACAATCATTTTGAATTTGGCTTTCGTCAAAATGTGTGAGAGTGTTCGCAATAGGAATTGTTTTGACGTCGTGACAGATCCCGAACAATGTGCTCGAATTATTGCCGATCCAAATTACACTTCCTTCACAATCATTGGCCCGGATATGGTACTTTTGAATAGGAAAAAAAGACGCATTGTTCTGAATAAAAATATTGCTGCAGGCAGTACGATCTTGGAGATCTCTAAAAAGCTCTTGTTGGAATTCTACTACAATGTGGCTAGGGTACAGTGGCCGGAAAAGGAGCAAGTAGAGGTCTGCTACGGGGACACGGATTCTCTACTGTTAAAAGTAAAAACCACAACTTTAATTGATGATTTTGCGCATAGTGAAATTATCAGATTACGGATGGACTTCATAACTTGGAGTAGTCTTTACTCAGAGCTACTAAAATGTCTGGTCCAAAATCAACTTTTATTTTTTAAATCAGAAAAAGGACGCGACATGATTCCCAATGGTGTTTTTGTAATTCTAAAGATGTACTTTATACAGACACATGACGAGGAAATCAAAAAACGTTGCAAAGGAGTACCCACGCGCTATGTGGATAAGAATTTCGACATGGACATTTATAGGAATTGTATTGTTCAAAATACAATTCCACGAGCCAAATTGCTGGCAATTCGTTCTCTCAACCACAGGAACTTTACTGTAAATGTAGAAAAAATTGCCATGAGTATCATTTCTGACAAGGTCTATGTTTGTCAAGAGAGTGTGACTAACCTCCCCCTTGGACACTATTTAACTTCAGACCGGGCCGAATGTGTTATCCATAGGGAAAGTCTCAGTTTGAATAAAGTCCTGTAAATTAATTTCTAAACCCTTTGGGGGGGGGGGGCCTCGCGGCCCAGGGAGGGGCCGCCGCCAGCGGGGGGGGGGGGCGCACCGCCACTATGAAAGTTATCTTCTTTTTTTTTACTTAGAGCAGATTTTTTTTGTAAATGTTTCATTCGAAAAAAAAAGTGCTTTAATCTAATGTTGTATTTTTTCTCTATAAATAAACAAAAAAAAAGTGTATTTATTTAAGTGTTTTTTCTCAGTGTGCCTATATAAATTTTATTTTTTTTATTATAAATAAATTTAAAAAAAAAGTGCATTTTTTCATGTTTAATTTGCTTTTTTTTCAAAGTATTGTTTCTTTTTTTTTATGTATATAATAAAAGAAAATATGATTCTTTATTCGTCTTCTTCTTCTTCTTGAATAGAGTAGTAGTAGTAGTAGTAGTAGGGAAATTGTTTAGTCATTGGACAATCATGGTCTACAGTTAGTTGTCCAGGGAAACTTTTGAAGGGAACATGTATCAATTTAAAACACCATTCAGATCGTCTTTGTGTGGGCCCTCAGTGTGCGGCAAAACAAAACTCAACTGAAATAATTAAAAATTGTGATAAAATGTTCTCGGAAAAACCGAAAAAATATACTATTGTTACAGTATTTGGAAGGAGTCAAACGATAAAATAAAAGCAATTGCTGCCACCACCATGGGATTGATGCAGATACAGTTCATACAGGGACTTGATGTTTTCAGCATTATTGAACCAAACTCTTGGCTGATCATTGACGATCTGGCTGAATCTATTGAACAATGGTCCCAGGAAATGCTGCAATTGTTCACTGTTCGCTCTCATCATGAACAGATTTCCGTTACTCTGGTTCAACACAATCTCTTTCGTCAGAGCAAATGTACGCAAACACTTGCTTTGAACTGTACCTACTATATCATCTACAGAGTTGTTCGTGATTCTAGCTCGCTAATAACCCTCAATAAACAAATCTATACAGGTGCCCCTAAAATTTCTGCTTTCAGCATACAATCAGGCAACTAATACACCCCATGGTTATATCTTGTTGGATCTTAATCAAAATACACCCGAGGATCTGCGTGTAGTCACAGATATTTTTGACAATGAAATCACAGTATATCTCCCTGCGAACACTAAAAAGACCTATTAGTCACTATCATGACACTGAAGGAACTACATGAAAATATACATTTGTTTTCAGTTCTAAGCACTTCAAAACTTACGCTTAGAAAGGCCATACTCAAACATGGTATTTACAATGATTTCATGTATCTAATATCTGAACTTTTTTTAAATTTGACTGAGGGTAATGTTCAAGTGCCAGAAGTAGTTAAGCAACAGGCAAAGCAACATCGTTCCATTGTACGTACATTGACCTCTAAAAAGAAAGGAAAGAATTCTAAAAGGAAACGACTTCTTCAAGCGGGGGGTAGCTTTTTCACACTTTTACTGTCAATAATTGCACGATCTGTAAACAGTTTTATCTAGTGCGAATAGCAAAACCCTATAAATTGATTCCAATAGAACTCGCTTTCACACCCGTCGAACACTTTGAGAACAATCTGAGTAAATTCCTTGACAATGAAAATATTGAGGATGATAAAAAACTGATTTTACTTCAAGATGCACTTCGCAGAGTGGACAAACACTATCGATCGAAGCCCACTGCTGCTGCTGATTCCACAACAAAATACTCTCCTAAATAGTCTGCTGCTGCTGCTGCTGCTGCTGCTGGAGCACACTTAACGAAGGTGGAATTGGCTTCACGTTAATTGAAATGTGGAAATCTGACGCCCCACTCATATCGTGAACAAAGTAAACTACTCCTGACATATCTCTTGGAAAGTGGTCAAGATCACATTCAAGATTGAGAGCAATAGGGAAGGGATTATAATTCAGGGCAAGAGCTATAATCTGCTTGATTTAATCTATGACATGGTTACAAATCGCAAAGGGCTATTTTTATTTGACGCTCATCTATAAAATTTTCTAAATACATTATACTTCCCCAAAAGTCTTATTAGAGATAGAAATATTCTAAAAAAATTAAATGTGAATGCATCATCATCACCAACAACATTGAAATCATTGAAATATGAAGAAAAATACTATTTTAAATTAATTTTGAAAAACACGAGCACACCGCTGATAGCTAGACAAAGGCAAAGATGTATCAAGTAACCATTACCAACAGTCAGTATACAAAAGGGTAGTGGACGTTACACAACATGTTTACGTTCAAAATAGTTGAAGTTCTGAAAGGTGTTTATGAAAATATTGGTGAGGCGGGGAGTTTAAGTTCCCCCACCACTCTTTCCAAAGTCACAGGTGTTCAAACTAAAAGTGTACAAGACTATATACAAAATGAATCAAGTTATAATCTGCATAGAAATCATAGACTTTGTGCCAATCAATATCGAAAACCTAAAGCCTTTTATCCATCGCATATAATGCAAGCAGATATCCTGACTCTAGATGAGCTTCAAAGACGTCACAATACACCGTACAAGTACATTCTCTTGCAATCAGTGTTTTTAGTCGCTATGCATATGCAATTCCATTACGACCAAAGAGAGGTGTTGAAGTTGCTCAGGCCATTGAAAGTATTCTCGAACAGGATTTATATAAAAAAAATTCAAACGGATCGTGGTAGTGAATTTGTTAATCCCCATGTTGCAAAAGTACTAGAGAAATATAGTACACTGCTCTATCATGGTCACAGTTCTATAAAGGCTGCATTGGCCGGAAGATTGATAAGAACTATTCGACTTTTAATTTCAAGATATTGTACATTGAAAAATACATCGGATTTTATTCATGATCTAGATAAAATCATGTTGATTTATAATCAACGACCTCATCAATCATTGTTCAACTCTATGCCAAAGGAAGTTCATCGTTCTGATCATGATACAATTGACACCTTTCTTAAACAGTATTCCAATGAATCAACTGTCAAGAAGAAAAATAAATTCAATGTTGGTGATACTGTTCGAATAAAAAGAACAACAAATTTTTTTTAAGATGGGAACTATTTGTGGTCCACAGAACTTTTCAGAGTGGCAAAAATCCTAGACACTAAACCCATAACTTATCGCCTGCGTGATACCAAAGATGAAGAGATTCTCGGTGGCTTTTACGACTATGAATTGCAAAAAGGTAAAATGCTAGTGAAATCTATCAAATTGAAAAGATATTAAAGACACGTACTCACAGGGGTAAGAAACAGTTACTTGTTCGGTGGCTAGGATACAACTCTGATTTTGATTCTTGGATCGGTGTTGAAGATACTGACAAAGGTAAATCATTTCTGTGTAACTTTCATTTACAACGTTTCTGATCCTCTCTACAATGACTTGAATACGACAAGTGATTTTTGGACAAAACTCTCCCCCGCCATCAAATTTGACGGTGCGTATGAAGTGGCTCTTGTCGACTGTATTCTCAAAAATACCTATGACATCCTGAGAAAGGATCGTGTGTATGATATAAAAGTTATACCACTCGATTGGACTATGAAAGGGTTGAACTATGTCGACTATGAATGGGTTGAAGCACTTAAATCTAGTGACTATCCACATGCCAAATTGAAATATATTGAATATGATAATATGACTCATTAGTGTCGTACAATCAATAGAAAAATCTCATATCATAGGAATGGTACATTCCATTTCAATTATGCATTGGAACATGATAGTATTTGTATTAGCTCACCTCCTGACACTGAAACAATTATTCTCAATGATAATCTGAGAGACGTTCTTGGCTTTAAACAAAATATGATCAATGGGAAAAATTCTGACACCGTTTACGGGATGAATCAAGTTATTTTTGCTAATTATCCACCTGGTTTCGCCTCGGATTCTTGCATATTTCTCTATGCATCCTTTGTGGAAACATCGAGAGTCGGTAATTCAAATGGCCCCCTCCTACGTGTTCTTGAACGAAAAACAACGCATGAACTTGTTCTTCACTATAATATAAAGCATCTTCAGTATGTTCCTGTAAACACGTCGTATTTGGAACTCTGTCAGTTAACACTAAGAAGTGAATTGGGTGATCCTCTAGCAATAACAAAAGGCTTAGCAGTGATTACATGTCATTTTCGATCCATTGTCAACGACAGCACAATCACCTAAAATGAACAATAGGAGAATTCCATTTGTCTGTCCCGATATCGATTGCTATGTTGGTGTTTTGAGTCCGCGTCAAATAGGCAATGGATTGGACTACTACAAGGGTCGTACTACAATGTCTGGCTATGGTCTTGGTAGCTGGTCTGTAAGGCTATTTTCTTCTGAACTACCCCTTGCCAGAAAATATTTTGTACCTTCTGCATCAAATTTCGCTGCCTTAACACTACAGGACTGGTGGTCAGGCGAGAATTTCAAGGAGACTGATGAGGAAAATATTAGATCTTCAGCAAGAGCCATTGGTGATCAACTAAAATATCGGGATAATGGGGAAGGATTGAAAAGGATGTGTTCGCGTCATTCACTCATCAGTCTCCACCCAGGCAGGAAGCAAAGGACGTCAAGAAGGACTTTGAGGAATAAAACAAGGAAGACCAATAAGCAGAAGAAGAAGAAAAAGAAAAAGATTGTTAGATCAAAGAAGGATTTCTTCTCTTAAGATGACTTATCTCCCCCACAAGGAATCATATCCATCAATCAGTTCCTCATTAAATCTATTCAATGCTGAAAATGTTGATGTCAGTGTCAAGTGCGGCTACTATGAATAGTTTCACCCCCAACAACCCCTCTCGGAAAATATACACTTTCAAATATTTTCCAATGAAGACTATTTCATTGATTTGTCATCAACATTTATTGATTTAAATGTTGTTGTGAAGAAAAAGTCAGATAATGCAACTCCAAATGCCGGCGATGGTCTCTCCTATGAAAACTGTATTCTACACAACGAATTAAAACAAATTAATGCATTTATTAATGGAACACTGGTGAGCACAAGCAATAATTCATTAAACTATGCAATTAATATATAATTTATGATGATGACACTAAAGGCTTACAAGGAGTTGAGAGGACAATCGTCAGGCTATGAATATCGATCAGGTGTTGATACTGACGGTGAGTTGACTACTGCAGTGACCCAGGAGTATCATCTGGTTGGAAAATTAAATCATGAGATATTCAATATATCCCAATGGCTACCCCCCAATGTCAAGATTGACATAAAGTTACAGATGGCACCAACGAATTTCATTTTGAGAAAAACACTTCCTGCAGCACCCGATGCAAATGTCATTATCAGATCGGCAATTCCCCACGTCCTAAAACAGCAGGTTATGAGCTCTGTCGCATTGGCAGTGGAAAAGCTAAGAGCCAATGGCAACAACATTAAACTTCTTGTCCCCCTTACAATCACCAATCAACGTCACATTGCCTCCGGCTCTCTTAGCTATACCGATTCTTCATTTATCTATGGAGAAATCCCATTAAAATTGGTTTTGGCCTTTGTGAAGAGTGGCAGTGCCGTTGGATCCTAGACTGAATCCCCCCATGATTTTATTTTTTTCGATCTACTAGCCTTTTGTGCAAAGGGAATGGTATTCTACAGTACACTCTACCTTTCGAAAAAAAATCCTATAGAATTCTGTACGAGTTCACCATGCAATCCCTAGATCATGACTCTCAACTATTTGAAAATGGAATAACCGATTCGATGTTTTCAAAAAATAATTGGGTTATTTTTTTGGACTTGCCGGGCACACAGGATATGAGTCTAGTACGAACAGGAAGTATAGATTTAGAGTGTACATTTGCCGTTCCTCTGACTGAGAGTATCACGCTAATATCCCTGAGTAAAATTGAAACCTGTTTGGATATCACACCCGACGGCAGTGTTCTAATAGAACTAGCACCATGAACACAAACAAAATAATCAATGTATTTAGTATGGATCCATACATATCCCAGTACAAGTCCTATTGCATACCTTCGGACTTCATTGAAAAAATTCCAAGTGTTAACAATACCCTAATCATTGTTAATAGCAGTCCATCGACTATGAAGACCGGCCATTGGCTATGCATCTTTCAAACAGCAAAGAATATTGAATTTTTTGATCCTCTTGGCCTATCGTATAAATTCTACGCTCCACACATCAGCAACTTTATTGAAAACAGGGGGAAAACCATTATTCAAAATCAACGAAGAGTACAGGATTTAACGACTAAGGCATGTGGCTTTCATGCACTACTCTTTTTCATGTTCAGATGTCGTGGCTACACCTACAAGCAGTTTCTCAACATCTACGTTGACTTACCTCGATTGAACGACTTTCTAGTGGAGAATATACTTACAAGTGTATTTAATATTGATTTTAGTGCCCTAAGAATAAAATGTTCTAAAGATGTATGTGAAACTGTTTATTAATAAAAAAAAATTATATACATGATAAAACGACTTTTCTACTCTTTAGATTTCATCCACTACTAGATATTTGTCGACAACAACTAGTGCAGGTAGATTATCTGAATTCACAGTGTACTGATCCTGATGTACTGCAATGTCAGGGTCACATTTTCTCATGTAGAGCGTGACTTCACTCTTGTCATATCTCTTTGTATAGTCAATGATACTATTCTCATTTATTCTATAGAATTCACATGTTTCAATTTGTTTATTTGAAGTAATTTCACAAATAGTGTCCTCAAGTGTCGAATCACATTCCGTCACAGCCAAATAAAAATCAGTGGGCTTATAATCATAACACCCATTGTCTTCACAACAATGACGTAGAAACCATATTCTTTTGTTGTTCCAACAGTTGAATCGTTGACCCGTTTCCTCCTCCCAGAACAATTTAAAACCACGACGATACCAATCTCGTAGCAATAAACTAAAATCACGGTTAGGATTCTTTCCAATCATACCGGGATATGTATTCTCCCACTGCTTACATTTATCATAGTGACAATTGGAGCATAGGTGACCTCTACGATGAGAGTCAAACACTTTTTCAAGACAGGAATTACAACCTTTAATTTGTACTGCATATCCTCTATGCATTTTACACGGGTTGCATAATCTACACTTTTCATCATACTCATCAATCATTGTGCAATTCTCACATGATGACCAGCTGCCCAGTGAGTACATACATAACGGACATGTATGGAACATTTTGTCATGTGTTGACACTCTCACTGCCACAATGAAACTGAGCTAGCAACAACCAAAATTGTCTGAGATAGAGAGAAAGAGAGAGGAGTAAATCATCCTTGAGCACCATCTTTCTCATGAAAAAAACCCTAAATTTCTAAACTAATGTTTAAAAGCATATCCACAATATCATTTGGCCGTGTTGTGATCAATATATCAATTAATTGTGTAAATGCATTTGGACCACGACGTAGAAGCGTCATACAATAGTCTAATGATGCAGAATTGCTTTTCATTAGATCGAGAAGCATTCCTCGAGAAAATATCTTCCTTTGAATAAACAACTCTAGAAAATTGTCGTCTAGAATCAAACGTTTTTTCCATAAGAATTAGATTCCTCATGATTCGCTCTTTCTCGAATCTATCCATTTTTTAGAGTCCTAACTCTCTCGCAATCAACTTCAGACTAACCAGAATTTTTTCTACTCTAAAAAATATACGCTAGTCTACCATAGAAAGAAAAAAAATACCATTGATTTAGAAACAATTTTATTGAACATAATTACAATAATAATAATAATCACTGATGCATTTTGTTCTCATCAATATATTTCAATAGGACATCTAATGCTGACCGCTATTCACTTTTCCAGCAAAACATAGTTGCTCCTCCTGCTTAAATTTGCTTAATGATATCACGTATCTAGCATACATAGTGTCCCATTCAAGACATAGTCTACAACCAGCGGTTATTTCCACAGCCACATTGGGTATTCGTATATCATTGCCGCTGTTGTCAGCTCCATCATTAATCTCCAATAATTTAGATGAACCACTCATTTTTTTCTCTACTAATATCCTCTGAAATAAACTATTATCTTTGAATTCAAATCTCCTACTAATACGAGTTGGAAGGAAAACTATTCCTTTTATTCAAATCCCAATCACCAATCAAGTTATCGTATATGGAGTTACCTCCACTTTCTGATTGGCTCGTAAAAAACGGATGTTACCTCAAATAACCGGTTTGATTGAGTTACATAATTGCGTGCTTATCCTCTGCACATGTTTGACTACTATATGTCCTATCAGTTTTTTTTAAGAATGTACATGTAAACTCAAGATGTACATTCATTGTGCAATTGACAACAAAAACAGAAAAAAAAACCTGTTTGAGGACATTATATTATTACAAACAAGCTCTTAAAACATGCTTGACCACATTATACACTGCAAAATAACTTGTGTGGTAATCTGCCATGGAAAGGTGCCATGGAACGTAAAGTGGGACAAATACACCGGAAGGAACATAGAGTAAGCAAAATATAACCCCTTACTCTACTGATGGAGGAGGAGCTTGCGTAGCTGTGTTGGCCCTAGGTGGCTTGTAATGTCATGAGTTGTTAGTAGTAGTAGTATCCTTGATCTCTAATACTCTGTTAAAACTGTTGATAGATGTCTCTGTTTTGAGGAATTACAGCCGCGTGATGAGACTTTATGTCTTTAAACATCTGTGCAGCATATGTGACTGCACAAATGAACTGTTAGACTACATAGGTCAAAAGACTATCAGTTCTAATAGATTAGCAGTTCTTAGAACTAACTAAAAAAAAAAAAAAAAACCAACATTAGAAAAATTGAAGGGTTTATTTCAGTGCCTTTTCCTTGAGCTTCAAGAAAGACCAGGGCCACAGTATTGCTAAAAGGCCTAATAACCTGGGGGGGGGTTAATGTGTACTATAGGAGTGTAGAATATAAAATAAAAGGAATTAAATGTTAGATGTCAGAAAAACTGGTGAGGCAGCTCCCCCTCCTCTCCCAGTCCTATAAAAGCCACTAGAGGGCCACACCAGCTGATTCCAATGTTTTTTTCGATTCCAGTGTCTGAATCCACTGTTGTAGTTGGGTTATTAATATGAGATAGTGTTTAAATAATATGTAGGCTATATCTTATAGTAAGTTTTGGATGTAACCGATCTTTGTAAGGGGTTAACTCTACTGTAGAATCATGATTGTCATCGTTGTTGCATAATTAAACACAAGAAAAAACCTTTGTTTTTTTTAGTCGTTTTTTTAGATTTTTTTTATTAAATTAGCCTAGCAAAGATTAGGACCTAGTAAAGAACAAAAAAACCTGGTCAATAATTGTTTTGCTACCAAATACTAAGTTTTTGTCAAAAACTGCGTCTTTATTAGACATTAATTTTTTAAATAGACATTGGTTAGCTTATTATTATTATTTTTTCCGTAAATAATTTTTTTTATAATTATTTTTAATAATTATTTTTTCGGTAAAGTAAATGAACGTTTCTTCACATTTCGAACTAATTATCACAGTGCCTAAATTTTGTCAGTTTCATATGTAAATAAAAAAATATAAATCGTTCTACTAGACTTCATTTCATCTTTTGTTTTTCTTAGAAATGAACTTCCTAATGCACCGCTCTTAAACCCTGCAAAAATAATAGGAAAGGTTCACTGCAATCAGTATCAATTTCTCTACCTGAGAACTTCTAATGACTTCATTAGTAGAATTTTTTTGTTCCGAGGGGAGTACGAAATGGAAAGATCTAATTGCTTTCTGGAAAGAATGAATGCCTGGAGACTTGCTTGTTAAACTTGGAGCCCTTCTGAAAATAGGTAATCCTAATAAATTGATTTTCGATTGTTTATGGTGGGATTCCTTGTTGTCTCGGATATCTTATAGTTTCTCAGAAGTAAATAAATAATTATGAAACTAAACAAAGAGTATGGTCAACTTATAAGATTGGAAAGTGATGTTAGAGTCAACAAAAAGCCTCAACACCGTCCAAAGTTTGGCAACACTGGACATTTTTTTCAGTGTAAAACTAAAAAATAATTAATCTAATTTCTGTAGTTGGTAAAATTAGTGTGGTAATAAGCGCCTGATCTCAGATCCTTACAGAAAAACGATTGCAAGGCTTGAAAAATGCCAAGTCTTGCCAATCGCTAAATGGCGTTGATGTTCTATTTAGACGACACTAGTATCAGTCCCGAATTTTATAAGTTACCCATTCTCTTTGTGTGACACCATCCAATGAGTTAAAACTCTGAAGCTATATCTGTAGAATACTATTCATGAAGCAAGTATTTCCAACATTACTAAGACCACAGAGTCCAGGCTGATAGCCTTTGGAGCCAGATGCGTCAGCGTTGCCCTACGTTCGACTACTCGCCCTAAAACGTAAATCATTTCTTAGAACACGCTACCTCTCCATTTATAACAAAAATGAGACGAACTTCTTATTATGACAGTGAGACTTAGAAAATAAAAAAGATATGCAAATACGTATAAAATTTGAATATTTCGGCTTCACATCCAAAACCCCTTATAAACAAGAAAGAAAAAAATAAAAGGAAAAAGGAAAATCAAACTAGATTAAACAGTTGACATACAGAAGAATTAATTTAATTCCTGTAATTGGTAAAATTAGTGTAGTATAAGTGTTTGATCTCAGTTCCTGACAGAAAAACGATTACAAACCTTGAAAAAATGCCAAGTATCGCCAAATGCTTGATGGCGCTGATTTTTACCAACATTAGCGCCAGTTTCCACTCTTATAAGATATCCATGCCCTTTGAAACTGAGTTTGGGCAGTAAATAGATAATTGAAAGTCGATAGCTTTGGAATGATTTTTGTAATATTAATAACTTATGTATAACAAATATATATATATATATATATATATATATATATATATATATATAGAATAAATAAAGTAGTAGTAGTAAATATATAGAATAAATAATCTAGTTTCGTAATTAAAAATTATGCAGTTAATTTGTGGAAAGGTTTCCCGGAGAGCATTAGGGTGTCAGAAAACCAGTTTCAGTTTAAAATTAGATTAAAAAAGTTTTTGTTGGGTGGGAATTAAATATTTTTGATTGTTGTTTGTTATATTTTTATTTTTTGGGTTTGTTTTGTGTTTTTTTTGTTTTTGTTTTTGTTCGGGAGAGTTAAATAGTATTGAAAGGTAAGAAAAGAGTAGGAAGAATGAATGTGTTCGGTTTATGATGAAATATTGTTTGACGCTGTTCAAGCCACAATAGTGGCTCAATAAAACGTCACACGTTCTTACCATTTCTACGTTTGTTGATAATGTTATTTAAAAAATGTGGTAAGTGCCAGTTAAGTATGATGTAATTATTAGTCCAAAATAAATCTCATCTCATCTTATCATCTCATTGAACAAAAGGACGATAATGACCTGACCGTAAATGAACTTCGGGTATGATTTTTTATAAAATAAAGATATCAGTACCACCAAACTCGTTAACAACCCTTGAGCTTTCATACTAAGTAGGCAAAAAAGAAGGTAATGGGGAATTTTAAAGACAGCTAATTGCAGAAAAAGTCTAATTGAATATTTCAGCTATACATCTATCAATAACCATCCTCATCTAAACAAAAAAGTCTAAAGAGGATAATACAATCAAGATGGTCTTAGCTGAACTTGTACAAAGTAATGAAGCTGGAACTCCTTTATAGTACAGTCAAAATACGGCTAGACCTTGAACAAATTGTGACACAAATGATCTTTATACCGTTCGAGAGAGAAAAGGTGCTTATTAACATATCTAAAATTGGCATAGCTATACCAAGGCTAAACTGGTCGAATTTGCCCTTAAAGTACGGAAGGGGAAGCATAAAGCTAAAAAGTGTATTTCGTTCATAATTCGTAAAAAGGGATGTCTTCGTAAGTTCGTAAGTGTATTCGTAAAAAGGCTATTGAAGTCGTACAAAATGAAAATAAAGGTAAAAAAGACCCAATACCTTTATTGTAGGGACAAATTCCCCCTCCCCCATTTTAGTGACTAAAGAGCCCGTTCTAAGGTTTTTTGATCGTAGATAACGAATTGGCTACCTTTTGGTGAGACCGTAAGTTTCAGCATTATTATTTTTGGCTTTGTTTTTAGTTTCCTCGTTTTTTTTTTATCGTTTAAAAGTTGCATTTTATCTTTATTTTTTTGGTGGTACGCATGTGAACGCCCCCAAGCGGGAACAGTATTTCGTCTAAAGCAGAAAACAAAAAAGGAATATAAACTAGCTCTGAGAAATGCTCGCTTAAATGGTTGGGATGCTCCCACAGATCAAAAATCATGGCGCAGTGTTATTAAGGGGAGTGAGTGTGAGCCTAAAGTGCAGTCTTCACTTGATATTAGTGACTTTGTGTCGCATTATACAAATGTTTTTGAAAGATGTGCTGAATCTTTGAATTAGTTATATTATAATTTTTGAGTGCAATTTTTTCGCATAATTCATTGTCACAGTAAAATGTAGTCTCGGTCAGTTTAAATGATGAACAAGAGGCTATAAAACAGCTAAAAATATCTGAAAATCTTGACAGTGATGGAATTTGCTCAAAATTCATTGCGTTTGAGTGCCCAGTTCTGATATCACAAGCTTTCTGTCAGGTCTTGTCACTTCAGTGCTAAAGCGTGGTAAGCCTGCAAACTCTTGCTCTAGTTATCGCCCTATAATGGTTTCGTGTGTATTTAGCAAAATTTTGAATATGTAACCCTTATACATATAATAAGAAAGTGTGATTTCACTCCGTTTCAATTTGGTTTCCGTAAAACCATGGGTTGTAGCAAGGCACATTTTCTTTTAAGCCAAATCATGAAACATGCTGTTATGGATCACCAGTCTCTATTTATTGTAACAAGGATTATATTCTGTATTAAGGACTGGTGTCAGTTTGTCTGTTGTAAAATTACTAGGGTATTGGTATGGTCTTACAAAGGTCCGTATTAAATGGAATAATGATGTTTCAAGTCCGACTTCTGTCCGGCGGGGGGTGCGACAGGGAGGGGTGCTTTCACCTTATATTTCTAAACTTGTATTATGAGGTTGTCTTCATAGTCTTTCCCCAAGTTATTTTTATAAAGATTTAGGTATTAGTCATATTGCTTATGCAGATGATGTTCTTCTAGTCAGTCGTACGCACCAAGGTCTGATCAATAATCTTAAAACGCTGTCTTCAGCATTGAGTAAGGCAGGTCTGTCTATTAATAACTCTAAGTGTGAATTTATGTGTTTTTATAATAAGTCAAGTCACTCTCTTTATTATGATTCTTTGTGTCTTCATTCTAAGGACCGTATTAACTGGTTAGGTATTTCTTTTGCTCGCTCACTAGCTTCAACCTGCTCACTTATTTAAATGAATGTATACAAAATATCAGGATTGCGTACGGTAAAATCTCTCCAAATCGTGGACGGTTCAACCGGGGGGCACTTGGTCGCCTATATAGTGTACATTGTGCCCCTGCTATTTATTACCTACGTGGTTTCAATCACATCCTCCGTAATAAGGATAGGAAGAAGTTGGGGACTAATTATTCTAAATTTGCAAATTTTTTTATTTACCTCCGAAGGCGCACCCGAAATTGGTACCTGATAAATAATTCGTCAGTTAATGATGCCTGTCTGCCCTGACTGTCCTTTTTGGGAGAATGTACGAGTAAACAGCTTGCCGCATTGGTCTTTATGATCAATTAGTTTATTTTTTTTTTTTAATTTAAGTGATCTTCCACCTATTTTGGATACCAGTTACTGTGATGTTAATGCGCTTTTATATATATTATGAATCTTTCAGTGTATGTCCTTTTCTTTATTTTTGTGTCTTAATTCACTGTTTTTTTTCTCTTGAGTAGGTAATAAATGTTCGGTTGAATGATTTTGTTTCGCTCTTTTGAGAACATCTATTAGATATATAGCCAAAAATTCAATTCATCTTCTTCTACAACTCACTCTCTTTTAAAACATTCTCACTGCATTATAGTATTTATTATTTGGCACCATACAAAATTTATTATTATTTAGGACCATTACATTTATTATTTATTATGTAGAATTAAGGAATTATAAAGGAAATAGAAGAATAAATGAAATAAAATAAAATTTATGAATAAAGGAAATAATCATTTGAATTATTTTAAATACCTTAATTAAATTTATGATTAAAATTGCTTAATTAAATTAATAATTATTTTTGATAAGAATAAAATAAGTAAACAAAATAATGTAGAATGAAAACAAGAATGAAATAAATAACAATGCATAAAAGAGTAAAAAAGAAAAAGAATAAATAATTACAGTAACGAAAATACAAAAGCCTTATATCTTGAATGTTAAAGAATAGGCGTAAACATGACAGAAAAATAATCATAAGGTCACAATGTATTGAATGAGACCTAGTTAAATTTAAAGAGGAATACGAACCATGTTTCGTGACAATTCTAGCAAATCCACCTCTTAAATTACTTCTAAAGTTGGAAGGGGCTCATGTTATGTGCATCTCTTTCTATTAGGAGGAGAAAGAAAAAGATTGCTTACTGTGTCTGTAAACTTCCGAAAGCAGCAGGGGGGAATAGGATTTTTAAGGGTCAATAGCTAGTAAAGGGGGTATTGTATGATTGTATCTATATTTTGACTTCCCCTCCCTCCCTCCGAAAAAACATGTTTCTTGAGATTTTATCTTGAATATTTTTTAATGTTGTAGCTAAATTGTGTATAGTAATCGTACCAAAAAAAGGGTGCAATTTTGAAGCTAGGTGGTTTTATAAGTTAAAAATAAGTAGAGTAATTAGTAGACTGGCTTTTTATCATGTTATTTTTTTCAAAATCATGTTATCATGTTTCTTGATAATTTTTTTTTCAATTTTTTTTTATCATGATACTTTATACTAGTAAACTCTCTGCTTCTTTATGACTTGTTCGTCATCTAAACCATCTCGTCATTGTTCTCAACTTTAATCTCAAGTCAATTTGTCTCTCAGATGCTTATATTTTGCTGATATTCCTATGCCCCCCCCCCCCAAAAAAATGTGACTTTCATCCTTAGAGGGGGGGGCTTCAGTTTCCCATCCACCACAAATGTCTGTTCTGTAGTTATTTATACCCCCCCCCCCCCCTAAACGTGAAAGTCATTTTTTGGGGGGAGGATTATAGGCATATTAGTAAAAATTCACCATCCGAGACACAAATTGACATGATGCTCAAGTTGAAAACAAAGAATTAGACATTAAATAAATATGATTGCAAGAGATACGTTTTCAGTTTCTCTAAATGACGCATAAGAATACCACGTATGGTGGGTGGGGACCTGAAAGCCCACTCTCTTAAAAATTAAAAGTATCAAAATATCAGCAAAAACCAAGCGTGCGAGAGACAAATTGGCTTGATATTCAAGTTAAGAACAATAAATTTCATCGGACGAGGTTACATCAGACGGGATGGGATATTTAGTTTTTTCTAATATTCCTATTGTCCTTCATTCAAAATTAAGCTTGACCTTTCGCCAAGAGAAAAATGCAAAGACCTATTGAGTCTTCCAAATAAAACAAAACCTATGTTAACAATATTATACGTGGTTTCACTAATAATCACCTTATAAGTGTTTAATTTTTTCCAGATAGTTGATATTTACGCCGCTCTCTCTGTTGGTGCAAGCATATACTTTGCAAGTCCTGATGCACTTAAGGTATGTTCTAAAAATGATTTCTTAGCCATTATAGTAGCCAAAACATTGACTTCAATTCATGGAAACTTGGGGGAGAGGGTGCAAAATGTATTTTTGAGAATTCAGGGGTGTCAATTTGTGTTGTCTTCTTTAATTTTTTCCCCAAAAAAGCATTTTCTAACGAAATCACCACCCAAAAAAGGTATTTTGCAAAATGTAAGGGAAGGGGGATAATAGATATTTGGTATACCCCCCCCCCCCCCCTCACATATGACGCCACTGACCAAATATCAAATTTATGAACTGATTAAGCTGTAACATATCAGCGCTTGTGCTTAATATGTTTTTTCATGCTCAGTTTCCGAAAGGTGATATTTTACAGGCTGTATATCAGGGTTATGAAAATTAATAAAATATAAATCCGTAACAGCTGCCTCTTCTTTTATTTTGAACAAAGCCAACTTCTAATACTATGTTTGTTGTTGATAACTTGAACATTTCAATTTGCCTAAGTGCTAATATTCGTATATTATAAAATTTTTCGTTGAAGCTACGTCCTTTGATTTCTTTCCTTGCCTTAGATGCACCATCAAACTTTGGCTAGCTTTATCGAGGCGGGGGGAGGGGGTTTTTGAAAATAGAGAGTGATAAATGGGATTAACCAGACGAGTTTTTAAACACACCCTATGAAATTCCATGATTGTCGTGACGACCAGCATCTGGTTCTCTTGTAATTTAAATATCAGTCATCTTGGTTTCACTATTTTAAAAATTTCCCCCCCCCCCTCCCTGCAAATAAGGTCTTTCCCAGATATCTTAGCTAGAGATTTTATCTCGAAGAAACTAACAATAGATGACCCTCCAAGTGAGTTAGAAGGTAAAATTAAACTATTGACATGCGAAGATTCGATCTAAGGATATAAGTACCTTATAGTCAGATTTGATAGGCCAATAATGACAATAATGACAAAAAATAAAGTTTATAATGAAAGAAAGACTAAACTTTACAAAGCTACGTTTTTATAAATCTACGTTTTATAGATCAAGGATGACAGATTCCCAAAGAATCTGTGTTAGGCTATTTATATGGGGTGTTGGCCATTCACATGATTGTGTTTTTTGGCCATTCATATGGGGCCCAACGAAAAGTTGGCCCCAAATGGAAAAAAATGGTGCATGCCCAAATGGAGCGGGAAGAGGTTATAAGAAAGAATTTAAAGGAAATTGGAACTACTTGGAAGGGTGTAAAGAGTGTACGTTTGTGTGGATTGAGTTGGAGGAGAAGCGTGCGCAGCTGTAATGGCCTCAGGCTGCATGGTGCCGCTGTGAGTGGTTAGTACTAGTAGTATTATTTTAGCTGTATTCCGATGTTGCCACACTATTGCCCGAAATGTAGTCGCACCCGGAAGACAATTGTTTACTTTAATTAGTTGTACTAAATAAAAATAAAAAGTATTAAAGTTGGCTAGAAGGTTTTTCGCCACTATGTACTTTTGACTGAGCCGGTATATTCTTCGAAACGAAATCATTTCGAAATGGAAGCATCGACGTATCTTTAAAATCTTCAATTACTTAGTGTTAACGCAGACTACCGAAATCTCCATTGAAACATCAAACTTCAACATCTTATGGAACTTCTTATTTTAGGGGTCGTTAATCAATACGTTAAAAGAAGTACGCCCGACAATATTTTTTGGGGTGCCTCGAGTATGGGAGAAAATTCATGAAAAAATGATGGAGATTGGGAGTCAAACAAAAGGATGGAAGAGGACAATTGCTACTTGGGCAAAAGATAGAGGAACACAATATAATAAAAACAAGATGGATGGGTGAGTAAATTAAAGCCTATATTGTTTACTATTATAAAGCCAATAAAACCCATAAAATATAAAACCTATATATTGTCTTTCCGTAAAGTAAAAAAAAAAACTCTTAACATACCTATTAGATTATTTAGCTGATTTGTCTCTGTGTAATTGTTTTTAATTGATCAATTTTCTGATTTACTAATTTACTAATCGTTTTATTCATGAAAACTTAAGTCAGGTCAATTTTTTTTTTATCTCAGGTCTTCTTCTTGTTTCCTTTGGGTTAAAGGTTTTAGCCCTTAATAAGTATTCAGTTAACTTGAGCTAAATCAAAATTTGCCCTTGCTTTGTGAAACATGAAAAAACTAAAAAAAAGAAAAGAGGGGTGGGCTGTAAATTAAAAAAAAACGCAAAAATAGGTCGATCACATAAAAATTATAAGGAATTAAAAGAACAATCCGATACCGTCTTGAGATGTTAGGAAGGAGGGAGGGGTTTGAAGATCTTTATTTATCTGTATGTACATTGGGGGGTTTTCTTTCCACTTTTCTCTGCAACTAAGCATAAATACAGATATTCAATTATATGTATTTTATCTATTAATTAGGATAAGTGCCAAATGCATTCAGAAAAAGAAATTTGACCTCTTCGTCTCAAATTTTATTGAATTCTCATAGTTGTATTTGTAGTAGATTGTAGATTGTTCTTGTAGCTACAACCTAGTTGAGAGCGAACTAGAGCTCTTATTAATAAAAAAAACGTTTTAAAAAAAAAAAAAACAGTCTATTGAGTAAAACTTCATTACTATCTTAATGGTACAAGATCATCACAAAAACAAATTTTCGAGAATTTAGAAAACGAGCTTGAGGCACCACGGATGGAAGTTAAAAGTAGACCATTGGGATCACCATTGTTGAAAGCCCCAAAATGCAGGTTTTGAGCCTCCTCCCTCTATATGAAAAACATGGAAAATTGCCTTTTACATTGCTAGCAGTAATATTTCCTTTCCTTCTTTCTTTTTTTTTGGGGATGAGTTTAAATCTAGGGCTGGGGCCGATCTAGAGCACAATCTTGGGGGGGGGCACTGTGACAAGGGCGCTAATGAGCAAAATCTTGGGGGGGCCCAATATGACAAAGGTGCCAATAAATGACGATTTATTCTAAAAAAAAGAGTAAAAAAACAGGGAAAGAGGGCACCAGAAAAATCTGGGGGGGGGGGGGTGGCCCCCGGCCCCCTAGATACGCCAGTAATTCAGGGAAAAATCCTGAATTTCAACATACTTTAAGTTCAATTAATTCGGACGCTTGAAGGTAATCTTCTACCACATACCTGAATGTATTGAAGGTGCCACATACCTGAATGTATGTGGCACCTAATGTAGTTTTATCAAAACTCTCTTCCAACAAGCTGCAGTGCTAGATCTTGATAACGTTACCTATATCTTCTTCTCTTGTATGGGACTATATTTTCCCTTTTCCTCTGTATTATAACATTGCCAGATTTATTAAAAATGTGGAACTTGAGCTGCGCATAGCCCAATATAGTCAGATTTATTTTTATGGTTTTAAGTAAAATTGTCTAAATTCTTGTTTTTTTTAGTTCTAAAATCATTAAAAAAGGTGAGGCGCACGAACTACACCGGAGACGTATATAGTCATGCATCTCCAACGTCTTTTCAATGAATCTCCAACGTCTCCATAATCTTTTTAATGAATTTAGAAGCATAAGCTATTGATAAATGGATAATAGGTATGGCAGTTCTCGTCTATAAAGTTTTACCCCAAATAACTGTAACTCTGGATCAAATAGCCTAGATGGGTAACTAATCAGCGTCGGCAATATCGGCCGTCGTCCAGAATTTTTTAATGATTCTATAAGCGTGAACTATTGATATACGTATGTCAAGTGTAGCAGCTCTCACCAATTTCGCTATAAGACTTACAGAAAACGATTATTGGTGTATCTGATGTTAAAGCTGCATCACATACAACTGATACTCATGCATCACTTTTGTATGTCCAACTGGTTCTGTCTGCAGTTTAAACTGCATCACTGCGTCACTTACAACTGATACTCATGCATCGCTTTTGCACGCCTTGCTGGTTTTCTAAGTTCTATTAAATAAATGTTCGGGATTTGATGATAGGGACTTAGTTTTATTTGGGCAAAGCAACTGCCAAAAGCTAATATCTATGCTAATAATCTATAATCTATGCTAATAATCTATGCTAATAATCTATAATCTATGCTAATAATCTATGCTAAATAATCTATGCTAATAAACTTGATGGATCAGTATTTTTTGTTGGATTTAGCTCTATTTTAACCTACCACATGAAAAGAAAGAAAAAGAAGTAAAATAGATGGAGTTGTATCAAAACATAAAGGAAATGGCGAAAGCTCTAGATACAGCTGTATAAAAAGGAAATATATTCAGTTGAATATATTTGTAAATAATCGTATCTAGGAAAATTTTTTTTATCCATTATCAAAATAATTTTGTGCTATTTCAGTTGTGTAGTAGTGTAGAAATTGACCCCCTTGCAGTAGAAACTCTCCTTCATTTCCAAATTGCAATTTTTTATAGAATTTCTTTATAATGTCCTTTATCATGGCCTCAGTTTTACATCTCCTTAATTTACGCTTTAATCCCTTCTCGGCTTCCCTTATTTTCCTCTTATTCTCTTCAAATGTATCACTCAGAGGCTTCAAAACTTCTCTATCTTATATTAAGCTTAAAGGTTTCTGCTAATATTCCTATCAAGGTTTCTAACTTCTGTCCCTAAGACATCTTCTGCTACTTCACATATTATTTTATTCAATTCATTCGACCCATCTTCTACATTGTCAAATTCTAAGCTCTTTTGTTTCATGTTCAATTCTTCTTGGAAAGTTTTTCTTAAATAATGGAGTCTATTAAAGGCATTTGGTTCAACTGAATGGGAATACTTTATTTAAGGTCATATGCTTGCATTGTATACAAGATAAGTTTAACAACATAAGTAAATTCGTATGCAACTTCCATATTTAGATTTGAACTCGGCAATTTTTTTATGCTATCAAGGAGGCACACTTGTGCCTCTTTAAAGAGGCGACCCACCACAATGTTAAGCGATTTCCGGTCCTAGCAGTTGCAGAGAGACGGCGGTGATCGCATTTCGTAGCCTAAGCTCAAACTATGAAACATTCAAAATTTCACTCCCCTCCGACTTTATCTTCATGGAGGAAAGTGGGCCGGAAGTTTCGACCCCCTTTAACGTTGTCTGATCGGGCTGAAATTTAGAGGATTAACTTTCCTAGGGCCTGGTTTTTACGAAAAACCTTGTTTTCCTATAAGAGGTCATGTTAATTTTTGAAATTCCTAAAAGCATAGTATTTCATTATTAAATTAGATCAAAATAGTCCTCTTGTCCTGACAAGACCGACTGCAAGCTTCCAAAACTCCCAGCCCTTTCCCATAAGTTTTTTTTGCCAGGAAACGAAAATCTTAAAATCTTTAAAAGCCTTAACACAAGAATCTTCAAAAGCGGGGGGTTTGGGGGTGGAAGTCCCCCAACTTTAACTCCTGACACGATCAGCTAACAGTTAGTCAAGCAATAATAAGTAATAAACTGTGCAAAAACGTGCATAAATTATTTGAAAAAAACTACGTTTTCTAAAGAGTTAAAGAGGCTGAGTCAAAAGTTCGAACCTTAAAACGTACAGGGATTAGGAGGTACAGTTGGGGGCTGCCGCCCTCAAACCCCCGCTTTTGCAGCCTTTAAATAAAAAAAGTTTTTTAAACTGAAAGTAAGGAGCGACATTAAAACTTGAAACGAACAGAAATTATTCCGTATATGAAAGGGGCTGTCCCCTCCTCAACGCCTCGCTCTTACGCTAAAGTTTTTTTATTTTTTAACATAAATAGAGTTGTGAGAAAGTCAAACTTTAGCGTAAAAAGCGAGGCGTTGAGGAGGGGACAGCCTCTTTCATATACGGAATAATTTCTGTTCGTTTCAAGTTTTAATGTCGCTCCTTACTTTCAGTTTAAAAAACTTTTTTTATTTAAAGGCTGCAAAAGCGGGGGGTTCGGGGGCGGCAGCTCTCCAACTTTACCTCCTAATCCCTGTACGTTTTAAGGTTCGAACTTGTGACTCAGCCTCTTTTAACTCTTTAGAAAACGTAGTTTTTTTCAAATAATTACATTATTAAAACTGAAATTATTATAAGAAAATCAATCCGGAAGCCAAATTAAAATAAACATCTAGTTAATTATGTTTTCTTTGCCGTGGCTTGGGTAAATTAACAAACAGCTATTATATCATTATGGCTAACCTCAAATTAGACATATTTTCTCTATCAATGAACTATTTATCAAAGGCATAGGAATGAACTATGTAAATACAACCATATTTACTACTAAACATGTGTAAAGTTCATTTCCCTGTTTTATCGCTTTTGGTCAAGCTAAGTATGTTAATTCCTATTTAATATTAAAATAGCGTCTTGGCTGTTTTATTTTAATATTTTTTATTTGTATTCTTTTAATTTTAGATTTTGTTTTAACGCTAAGGATGGCTGCATAAAACTACATGATCCAACAACTGCATAAATTTAGCTTAAAAAAAAATGCCAATGAATAACCCCATTTTTTCTTTTAATAAATAGAGATTTTTCCTATATTTTTGATAATATTTTAATATTCCAAACACGGTACAAATTCCTAACCGTGTCCATTTGTTAAGTCGTATTATTTCATAACTCACAAGATAGTCTGTGGTAACGAACTGTAAGTAAGAAGTGACACTGCTCAATAGTAACTGAAACTCTAAAAAACGGAATTTTAATACGGTATCGATAAATATGTCAAAAGAATTGGCTTATTATGCTGATTCCAAACATAAAACATTCTTTAAGCTTAATGTTACCAATAAAAGGCTACGAGCCTGCAAAAATTTGCCTGATTTTTGAAAAAGGAGGGAAAACCTCCTAAAAGGTAAACAATCTTAATGACAATCACACCATCAGATTCAACATATCAGAGAACCCTATTGTAGAGGTTTCTTTTTTTTGTCTGGAGAAAGATCAGGAATGCGTGTTTTTTTTTATTATTATTTGTTTTTTAGGGGTGATCGTATCGAACAAATGGTCCTAGAATATCAGGAGAAAGCTCATTTGAACGGAAACTAAAAGTTTCAAGCTCCTATCTGCAAAAGGGTCCTATCTTCATCTGTAAAGTTTGACTTTTTGTCCCAATTCTTTAAGAACGACTCCTGAAGCACAAGGGCCGTTTAATTAGAATAAGAAGCTTTTTTAAAAGTGCTAAAAAATGTAGCGTGAAGAGCAAGATTTTTAGGATGCGGGCAACCCCTTCATATACACAATAATTTTTTCGGTTTTAGTTCTAATGTTGCTCCTTGCTTTCAGTTGGAAAAATTGTTTTTTTTAAATATCTTTTAGATTCGACTCCAAGACGTTTGGGGTTTTCATTGCTGAGACTTAAGTTTAAAAAAAATTACGTCCGGCACTTGGCCTTCATCGAACTCGTTACTTATTTTAGATACGACTCTAAACCTATTTTCTTTTTTTTTTTTTTTTTTTTTTTTTAGGAGAAATAAAGTAATAAAGTGTAACAAAAAGTGTAATAAAGTGAAAAAAGTGTAATAAAGGAATAACTGTGCGTATAAAAATTAAGTAAAACAATAAAACAATTGAGTATTCTCCTTCTAATTTAACAAAGATTTTTCTTATATTTTTAATAGTTTTCAAATATTGCGGACAAAATAAATCGGGAAAGTACGAATTCCAAAACCGTTTTCATTTAGTAAATAGCATTATTCATAAGAATGTAAGATAGTCCAATGTCTCTTATAGATTCGATTCTAAGCCGTTTGGGTTTTTCATTGCCGAAGCTTTAGTTTTTGGAAAAGTTCGTGCTGCACTTGGCCTGGATCGGACTCGTTACTGCTTCTCAGGAGCAGCTCCTTTATCTTTGGACGTTATTAACTATTTTGCGTCATTAGATATACCAGTCTATGAGGTAAGTCGTAGTTATGTAGCTTAGTAGCTACTAAGCTACGTAGCTTAGTAGCTATGTAGCTTAGTAGCTATGTAGCTTAGTAGTCATTATTATTACTAATTGGATTTATTTTAATTTATTAGTAGAATTTATATTTACTTTTCTTAAAATGTTAATTTTAAAGTTAATTTTGTATCTCTGAAGTTATTTCAATATTTTCTTTAATAAGCGCAAAAAGTTCGGAACTTATTTCTTGTCATCTACCAAGTTTTTAAAAGTTTAAAAAAAAAAATTACTTGAATGGCGAGTCTAAATTAATCCCTACCCTCTAGGGTTTGCTTCAGTTCAAGGCCGTACCCAGGATTTTTTTTTTCGGAGGGTTTTTACTCAAAGGTTTTTTTTTGGGGGGGGGGGAGGGGGGTTAAACAAAAAACATAAAAAATTGCATACAAAATTTGTTTATATCCATTTTTGTTTCGTTTTTACGAGTAAAAAAAAAAATTTTGGGAGGGGTTCAAACCCCCTAAACCCCCCTTTGGGTACGGCCTTGCTTCAGTTACGGACGCAAAGGATAAAATATTATTTTACTAAAAATATCCATTTTTTTAAAATATTTATTTTTTTAAAATTATATTATCGTCATGATGCTGTTGTAGTTGTTCAAAAGCAGTAGTGTGACACTTTTCGGAAAACTAAGATTCACATTTTCACATACTTTTTCTATTTTAAATTTTTTTTTATATCTTTTTGTTTTGTCTTGTAGTTTGCACAATCCTTTCATTAATTATCGATAATTCTGATTCTTCTCGATTCCCTTGATGATTTTGGTTTTTCGATTTCAATTGTTTTGATTTTCACAGCATTTGACTTGGAATACGAATTCGGCCTTTTTTTAGCTTGTGATAATTGCTAATCATGAACTATTATCAGGTATTATTTTATCCCTCCCCCTTCTGTTGTCTGTTTTCCATTAATCGTCTTGGACAAGGGTTTTTTTATGTTATATTTTTCTAATCAACTTTTGTTTTAATGTCTTGTTTGTTTCTTTTTTTGCTTTTCCCTTTTCCTGGATATATTTCCTTTTCCATTTTCTTTTTTTCCTGGATATATGAAGCGAATTCGGCTCTATTAGATCTCGTGGTAGCCTTTTGAAAATGTATATTCTTTTATCTCTTACCCCCTGAAGTGAAGCAAGCTCTATCGATCGATTCAATCCTATATCTCCTATCCTTTTTGTTCCTAAGATATTTAAAAGTTTCTCTTTTTTTTAAATGTGTTGTCGTGTTTGCTTGCCCACAAAAGTAGTCGGAAATTGAGCTTTTGATATCCAATTGTATTTGCCATATCTTTGATTCTCAAATTTTCGCCAAAGTTCTTTTTAGTACTTTCATAAGAGCTATCTATTCTAATTAATGGCCTTTATGATTAAAAGGTCGTTCTTAAAGAATTGGAAAAAAAATTGAAATTTAGCGTAAAGAGCGAGGTATTTACTAGGAGGGAGAACCTTCCTAATATACGTAATAAACATGTACGAATATAGAAGTTTGTTACGTAAGTTAATTCGTAAGTGACGTATATTTAATACTAATAAAAACGTTCGTACATAAGATTAAACAACTTTCGAGAAAGCGATTTAGCCAAAAAAGGAAATTTAATATGCAAATTTCGTTTCATTTATTCATGTACGGTTAGCCAAAATCAAAACCTGCATTAACTTAAAAACGTTCAGAAAGTAAATAAAAAAAATAAGTTTTTTTCAACTGAAAGTAAGGAGCGACATTAAAACTTAAAACGAACAGAAATTATTCTGTATATGAATTGGGCTGTCCCCTCCTCAACGCCTCGCTCTTTATGCTAAAGTTTGAATCTTTCTCACAGCTCTATTTTTTAAAACAATAAAAAACTTTAACGTAAAGAGCGACCAAAATTCGTTGAAAATGTCGAAAGTGCTGAATTGTTCATTACTTATAAGATAAGGGTAAGGGACTTACGTCCTTTTGGATTGGTTAAAATTAAAGATAGGCCTATATTTAATACACGAATCGATAGATCTCTTTGAGCTCTTTTGAACCATATGCTTAATTCATTTTTGGAAAAAATGTGAACGTAGACCCTATTTGCCAAACGCCAAGGATTTTAGAGAATCAGCAGATCTAGAAACTGAAGTGTGATGTATCGGTGTTCCGCATCACTCTTTCTCTATTAAATAAAAAAAAACAGTTTTTTTTAAAAGGAACGACGTTAAAACTTAAAACGAACAGAAATTATTCCGTATATGAAAGGGGCTGTCCCCTCCTAAACGCCTCGCTCTTTACGCTTAGATTTTTAAATACGTATATTAGATATATTATATTTTTAATAGGTATGTTAGGGGGTTCGCCCCCTAGTCAATACCTTGCTCTTTAAGCTAAAGTTCGAATTTTGTTCCAATTCTTTAAAAATGACCCCTTAATCACAAAGGTCGTTATTTAGAATAAATAGCTCTTATTAAAGTACCAAAAAATTTTGGCTTAAAGAGCAAGATATTGACTAGGGGGTGAACCCAATCATATACGTAATATTTTCTGTTCGTTTTAAGTTTTGATGTTACTCCTTACTTTCAGTTGAAAAACTTGTTTTTTTTATTTAATTTCTGATCGTTTTCTTTAATAATGATGGGAAATCCGGCACCCCCTTCAATGCAATGTCCCTTTCCTCATGAAAACTTCCTTCAGGGAAAGATCCCCCCATATAACCCTGACCCCCCCCCCCCGCACCTACCATTAAAAATCCCCCCTGAAAACGTCTGTATACTTCCCAATAAACAGTACTATTTGTTAACATTGGGTAAAGTTCATAACTTTCAGCCCTCCCCCCAGGGACTTCGGGGGATTAAGTCATCCTAAAAGACATAGTTATCATATTTTCAACCATGCTGAACAAAATGGCTATCTAAAAATTTTGATCGGGTAACTTTGGGAAAAAGAATGAGCGTGGGAGGGGGCCTAGTTGCCCTCCATTTTTTTGATCACTTAAAAAGGGTACTATAACTTTTAATTTCCGTTCCAATGAGCCCTCCCACGATATTCTAGGACCACTGGGTCGATACGATCACCCCTGGGAAAAAAAAACAAAAAAGAACAAAAAAACAAAAAAAACAAATAAACACGCATCCGTTATCTTTCTTCTGGCAAAAAATGCAAAATTCCACATTTTTGTAGATTGATGCTTGAAACCTCTACAGTAGGGTTTTCTTATACGCTGAATATGATGGTGTGATTTTCATTAAGGTTCTATAACTTTTAGGGGGTCTTTTCCCCTTTTTTTTATAAAATCAGCCAAATTTTCTCAGGCGCGTAACTTTTGATAGGTAAAATTAAACTTGATGAAAATTATATATTTGAAATCAGCATTAAAATTTGATTCTTCTGATGTATCTATTGGTATCAAAATTGCGTTTTTTAGAGTTTCGCTTACCATTGAGCCGGGTCGCTCCTTACTTACAGTTCGTTACCACGAACTGTTTGATATACAAGGTTAAGGAAGTATGGTGAGGAGAACTTTATTTTAAGACAAAACTTAGCTGAGGGACATTAAAATGAAAAGCGTCGGTAAGCGAATATATTTTACCAATTGAAGAAAAAACAAAACATCTGGGAAAAGTGAAGGTCATTATTTTAACCAATGCGAGGAGATGGTTAGGATGATTTAATTGTTTTGTTTTTTTTATTTTTGTGATGAAAACAAAAGATTAAATCATAATAATTCTTCTGGGGTACTTTAAAGAAAGAATGGGTGTTTACTTAATTATGCTATATATGATTATAAGTGATTTTAATTTTGTGTCTTCGGTATCCAATTAGGTAGTGAAACTTTTAGAAATTAATTTATTTCGTTTATTTTTATTTATTTATTTTATTATTATTAATTTTTTTGTCTTTTTTTGGGGGGTGGGGGCTAAGGATGGCTGGTAGTAATTGTGTATGTAGGGTTTTGTAAAGGGTGATGTCTGCCCATACAAGTTTAATAAACTTCGAGTTTTGTTGTTCATGTGTTTTTTTGTTTTTTTTTAATAAAACCCTTTTTTCTCTTATAAATCATATATTAAATAATCAAATAAAATACTATGATTTCTAACATGTTATGCTGGCATGAAAAATTGACAATATTAAACTGATTATGTAGATTATTTTATCTAATAGAAATAATTGGGGTATGAAGAAGTTTGTTTAGTTTGGATGTGACGCGTATGTGACGCGGTATGCGACGCGTATGTGACGCGTATGTGATGTGGATGTGACGCGGATGTGACGCGGTACTTGACGCGTATGTGATGTGGATATGACGCGAGTGACCATTTTTTATTAATCTATTTAGTTTTGAGTGAATGTTGCGTTTGTATTTTTAAATTTTAATTGAAAAATCATTGTAGTAACCATGACCGTAAAGGCTTTATTAGATATCGATTTGACGCAATAAAGATACGCAATTTTACGATTTTCTCGTTAAGGTCTACGGAATGAGTGAATCCACTGGCCCTCATACTGTAAATATTGCAACTTCTTTTTGTTTCGGAAGTGCCGGGAGAACACTCTCTGGAAGCAAAACAGTGATCCATCAACCAGACAAGGATGGAAATGGCGAGGTATATAATTTCACATTTTATAATTACCCTTTTATGTCTGAAACTATGAAAGTTCACAAGTGTATCTAGGGTTTTGCTTCGTCAAGATTGCAACCCCTTTAGAGGTGGGAGGGGGGTGAAAACTTAAACAATGTCTTTAGTCGTTGTATAACAAAAAAATTTATATCACATCTTATGTGGCGGAGGTCTTGAATCGCACAAATCTTCCTCCTGGCTGCACCAGAGAAGGCTAAGATGCCTTCTCTAGGACAAACGAACCACCAAGAGTGACAGTTTAGGGAAAATGTTGAGTTGCTTCGTCAATATTGTAGCCCCTCTCGGGGGGGGGGGGGCGTTGAAAATTTAAACAAGGTTTTTAGTCGTTGTATAACAAAAAAAGTTTATATCACATTTTATGCGGCGGAGGTCTTGAACCGCACAAATCCTCCTCCTGGCTGCACCACAGAAGGCTAAGATGCTTTCTCTGGAACAAACGAACCACCAAGAGTGGCAGTTTAGGAAAAATGTTGAGTTTCTTCGTCAAGATTGTAACCCCTCTCGAGGGGGGGATGGGTGAAAACTTAAACAGTGTCTTTAGTCGTTGTATAACAAAAAAATTTTATATCACATCTTATGCGGTGGAGGTCTTGAACCACACAAATCCTCCTCCTGGCTGCACTACAGAAGGCTAAGATGCCTTCTCTGGAACAAACGAACCACCAAGAGTGGCAGTTTAGGAAAAATCTTGAGTTGCTTCGTCAAGATTGTAACCCCCCTCGGGGGGGGGGGGTGAAAACTTAAACAATGTCTTCAGTCATTGTATAACAAAAAAAGTTTATATCACATCTTATGCGGCGGAGGTCTTTAACCGCACAAATTCTCCTCCTGGCTGCACCACAGAAGGCTAAGATGCCTTCTCTGGAACAAACGAACCACCAAGAGTGGAACAGTAAAGGTCATCAATTACAAACTTTATCACGACATTACCACAAATTCAAAAAACAGCAAAATAAACAGATAATCGATAGTCTCTATTGGTTACCGTTGAAAAAAAAACTGGTTGAAAACGTCTTAAAAATCGGAAATAAAACAATAATTGGCTTGGGAAAAGACAAGAAAATATCTTTTATTGGCAAAACTAGTCGACGGGGAGCATGGCTCGGTATGTCCGCCATAAACAGAGATAAGAAAATGCCGAAATAACAAAACAAAAACGAAAACAAACACACAAGGTAGAAGATAACAGAGGAGGCCACCCTAGCGTGAGAACACCACAACAAAATTCATATAAATATCTATTGTTCATCAATCCCAACATCCAGACAAAGAACTATTTTTGAAATGTGTTTTTTCAAAGAAAACCGGCTTTCGAAACTTGGGGACATTTCTACTAAAGTAAGTTTATTTGCAATATGAGGAATCTGGTATTTGATTGAGAATCTGGCTCTTTCTGATTTAATTGGGGGAAGGCGAGACTTCTTGGAGTGGACGTGGTGGGGAGGAGAAATGGGAGTCTCAATTATATCCAAATCATGGAAGTAATTTGTTGAAGATTGGATATCATAATACCACATTGTTGTATGCAGGTATTACAGTGGTTTGAGATTAAGTATATTGAGAAAAATATAAAAAGTTTGGGTTTCCGAGAAATTTTGAAGCCTCACTGGGCGATGAACAAAGGTACTCAGAATTCTAATTGCCTTATTTTGAATTATCTGAAGAGGTTGGAGAATCTTTTATCTTCTAAAAGATTTTATCTTATTTGGAGGCTTTGCTGGAAAAATAATAATTTTCGATACAGCCGAGCTTTTCAGAACTGAAGTGAACTGATTTATTTGGCAAGTACTATAAAATAGATGTCGCTTTGATTATTAAATAAAAAAAACAATTTTTTTAACTGAAAGTAAGGAGTAACATCAAAACTTAAAACGAACAGAAATTATTACGTATATAAGGGAGGTTGTCCCCTCCCCAGTACCTCGCTCTTTGCGCTAAAGTTTTTTTTGCAGCAACTGCCAAGGGAAGGCAACAAGGCCCTTGATAAATGATGGCCACAAAAAAAAGGAAAAAAGAAGAAAAAAAAACGCTCTCAGTAGCCTTTTTCATAAGAAAAAATAATACATAAAATACTAAACTATGTTTCTTCATTCATAAAATGATTGTGCATTGTATTAAATAAATAGTATTTTTGAATAAATCGATGTGCCCTCTCCCTCTGAATGCCAACCGGAATATTATTCCAAAACTCAAATATCAAAACCCATGACTCAAACTCAAATATTATTCCAAAATTCTGTAAAACTCAAATGTGGGAAAGCCAAAGTATTGAACTTTTCAATATTGCTTTAGATTGTTATGTTTTTTAAGTTGTATAAATTTAATTTGTTTGTCGTCTTATCCGTGGTATGTTCGAGTATCATGACTGGTTTTGACACACTGCCAATTTTAGTATTGTTATATATTTTTTATAATAAAAATGTTTGGATTTGAATCAGCTCAGATATCTACCCCTGAAAGTCTCTGGAAGTTTTTTTTTCTCCGATCTCAACTGACTTCTTTAGACATTTTACCCGGAGACTGATTTCTTGCTCTTTATTCTTTAACTCCCAATATATTTCTCAATGACGTGTAAAGGTGTCAATTATTTTCAATAAGATCCCCCTGTCTTTTCAAGATCTGTATGGACGGAAGAGATGTGTTCATGGGATATTTAGATGATGAGGTGAAAACCAATGAAGCGATCCATGAGGACGGTCTTCTTCACTCCGGAGATATTGGAAAAGTGGATTCAAAGGGGTTCCTCTTTATCACAGGAAGAATAAAGGTGATTTACCTCTCCTATATTATTACCTAATAACAGCAATATTTCTATTTGCTATACTATTTTTTGTTTTCTATGAATGAGGGGTAAAGAAATTTCCCTGACGGATGGGTCAGATCGCAGACATATTGTTTCGGATTTTTAGTTTCTTAGTTTTGAACTACAATTTTATAGAATTTGCGCCTTGAGGGTTTTGCTCCCTCCCCCTCCTTTGAACCTTCACCAAGGATACACGATCTTCTTAACTTTGGAGATATTGGGAAGGGGGTTCAAAGGGGTTCCTCTTTATCACAGGAAGAATAAAGGGGATTTACCTCTCCTTTTTACTACCTAATAAACATAATATTTTAATTTGCTTTGTTATTCTTCGTTTTTTTTTTTTTGGGGGGGGGGGACAAATAAGTTCTCTTAGTGTCAGATTTGAGCTTTAAAGTCTCCCCCCCCCCCTGGACCCTTCACCGTAGGTCCCTTCCAAGATATGTATGGGCCTTCTTTACTCTGGAGATTTGTAAAAGTGAACTGCAATATCCTTATTTTGTGATTATTCGTCAGTTGATTAATGTTACTTTTTCTGATAAATATGGATCTTGTCCTTTATTTTCTTTGAGAGGGGAGGGGGGCAAGAAATTCACTTAGGAGGAAGGATCGGACTACAGATATATATATATATTTTAACGGGTTTTAAGGCTTTTGTTTTTGGCCTATAATTTATAAGGTTTCGACATTGAAGGCCCCCCCCTTTGACCCTTTACCACAGAGTCCTCCAAAAATCTGTCTGGGTCATCGGTCTTCTTTACTTTGAAGGTATTGTAAAAGTGGATTCAAAGAGGTTCCACTCTATAACACGGTGAATGAAAAGTGATTTACTTTTTCTCTTTTTTATCTCCTACTATCTGCGAAATTTTTTTATGACTTTTATTTGGTATAAAATACGCTTACAGAATTGTCAAAACTATTGTTTTACTGATTTAAGAAACTAGTTGATTAAAAGAACTAATTGACTAATTATCTTCACAACGATAATTAGTCAATTCGATAATTGAACTTCCAGTACGAAAGATTTGTTTCTACCATTTCTTCTTTTCGTTAATACAAGTCAGGTTCGATCGTTTTTCGAAAAAGCCGGACGTTTGAAATAAAATTCACGGGGGGAATACCTTTTACGCCTCGTTTTTCTTAGATGCAACCCAATTTAAATTTTTTACATTATTAATAAAGATCGTTAATATGCATTCCGGATTGGCAAATGAGTGGTTTTTGGACGTATTTCACAACTGTTGATAACTTATTGAAAGCTGGGTTATCAGTGAAGATAATCCAAGATAATCCCCCTTATGTGATAGCTTCTATCATATCACATTTTCAGTAATCAGGATTTGCATCGAACTTTGAACTCTGAACACGGGGAGTTAAAATCGTTCTTGTTTTAGGCAAAAAATGGGAGTTTCAATTTTTCAAAGGATTAAAAAATTTTCAATGCAAAGCTCAAAGAATGTCAGTCGGTTGGTATTAATATACAATTTTTTAAATACACTATTAAATATACAACTTAATACAAATTAATATTTTAATATTTTGGTGCTTCTCATCATTTTTTTTTTTTGGAGAAGGCAAAATATATTCGAATGGAGCTTGAGTGATAACGCAGACACATGTTCTACTATAATCTACTTCTAGCATCGAAGCTGTACTAAAGATTCCGTGGGGATTATCCGGGACTTCCACCCCTGGAAACAGCAGACACATCCCGTTCCCGTTCTCGTTCCAATCAAATAACTTGAAGTAGTGCAAAAACAAGACATTTCATGTGTGTTAAAAAGTGTATATATATTTCTGTATTAATATATATTTATTTTTTATCGTATAAAAAAATCTAGAGTTTTATTATTATTCCAAGTTGCTTATAATTTTATGTATAATTATGAGCTTTTGGGACCCTTTCCCCCTCCCGATTCTTCATCAAATGGTGTTCCATTTGTAAGTTTGGTTGGACGGGGGTTGTTGTGACAATTTTTTTTTCGGCAGACTTGCCATTTTCTCCCGTCGTTTCTGTTGGAGATTCCTGTGCAAAATATTTCGAAATTGCTGCTCAAAGAAAAAAGTACAAAATTTTTCTATAAAAGTCAAGGTTAAATCTTTGTTTACATAATTCCTTCAATTTTTTGGCTTATGTAAATTTGAACAAAAATGGGGCGAGCGGGCTAATAAGTTGCTTAGGACTTAATGAGCTGTCGCTGAAATTTAATATAGGATATAGTGTCGCTTCTGAAAACAAAATATATTTGAATATTTAAGTTTTATCTTTTAATATTGTACCGGCATACAATCAGTATAATTTTGAAAGTCCAGGTTACAAATACTTTTCATCAATGTTTTCTTCTTTTAAAGCCTTTTCTTTCATATGTACTGAAAAATATTTGTCGAAAAATTGCTTCAATTGAAACTATCTGTTTACTTTTTGGTCGACGTAAAATAATATTAGCCTTTTTGGGGGGTTAAAAGGGGTAAAAAAAACCTCGCTTATTTTCGATAAGTCAAATGGCTAGACAAAAGTTAGAATTGGAGCTATCTATTTAGTTTTAAATAAATTTCAAATGACATTTTATATTTTTGAGGGGAGGGGTTGGCAACACCATACTTATATGTGGGTAATCACTTGGCTAGATTAAACTTTCATTTCAATCTGTAAATTCAGTTTTCAGTAAAACAAAAATGACAATCTAGTTCTTTGGGATCTTTGAGGTTGCTGCAAAGCCACCATCCCTTGGTGTTATTTTTATTCGTTTTAAGTTTGGTTTTATTGTTTATTGTAATTTCTGTGACATAAACATCAGTTTGAATAACAATTTTATTTAATTGTTATTTATTGACAAACTTGTCAGAACAATACAAAGCAAGACTACTGTCATCAATGAAGCTTCCAATATTCCTATCTTGGTTCGCAGATATCTTCCTATACTTTTCCAAACTATACTTTTCCTATACTATATCCAAACCTTTTTCAACTGTGAAAAAAAACCTGTGCCTTGGCTATTCTACTTTTAACATCTTCACCGTCTTTACTAACATTACTTCCTAGGTAAATGAAGATTTGATTTATGAGTAGTGTGACCAATGTGATTTTAAACGTTTAAATTATTTTTGTGTTAGTTTTACATCCTGAATTTAACAAATGGTTAATATTTCACATATCTTTGTTTTTATTTGCACCTATCTTTATTATGTTTTACGAAAGAGGTAGAACAACTATTAGAATTTGGAAAGAATTAGTTTCCAGGGGGTACTGAGTAATATTTTTTCTCAAAAGGGGGTGGTAGGCCAAATAAGTTTGGGAACCAAGATGAAATCTTATATTACATTATGCTGGGCTGTATTACCCTTTATAGGCTAAAGCTTTTATTCTTCATTTACTGATTACTTTTTTTCAACTTATTTTTATTCTAATTTTATTTCTTTTGTCAGGAGCTCCTGATTACAGCTGGAGGAGAGAACGTGCCCCCAGTACTGATTGAAGATAATGTCAAAGCAGAACTACCCTGTTTAAGTAATACAATGCTCATTGGAGATAAGCGAAAGTTCCTTTCTATCCTTCTAACACTCAAGGTAATTCAGTCCTTCATTTTAATAATGGATTTCAATTGTACAACGGAAGGGTAGGAAAAACAAATTAGAGTAAAAACTTGTGCTAATATCAAAAAGAGAATTACCAAAATTTTCAAAAAGAATTACCAAAGAAAATTACCAAAATATTCTTATGATGAGTATTTTCAGGTAAACATTTTAAGGCTTTCCATGATAGGTGCTTTAGTTAAAGTGATGGAGGATTTTGGATCCAATTTGTGTGCTGAGGGGGTTGGGGCTCCCGCTGTCATTGGTGCTGGTATCAATGGTATCACAAATTGATGCTAAAACTTTTTGGTATCGAACATTTCATATTGCAACGCCCCTAGCTTCAACTGAAGATATCTATGGATAACAACTGCCAGACCGTCCAAAAACTGCAAAATTATATTTTTATATTATTATATATTTTTATATATATTATTATATAATTTTATATATATTTTATATATTTATATATATTAAAGATTATATTATTATATATTATATATTATTATATATTAGATTATTATATATATTTTATATTATTATATATATTAAAAATTATATTATTATATATTGCAGAATAAAAACTGCAAAATAATATTACAAGACTTATTATAATTAACAGCAATGTTATTGCACCTCCATCATCCACATAGATATCCTTTTGAATAGTGTTAAACAATGAAGTAACCAAAAATTCAACCATTTTCGCAAACAAAATTGGAGCTATGTCATCATCAAACATCAAAGACATTAATATCTTAGCAGTGGACTAAGAAATTGTCTAGTTTGCTAATTTGCTAATAGTTAGACCAACAAAACTTATTCTTCAACACATCGATCCTGAATTAGACACTTAACGCTATATTTTATATAACTAAATATCAAATTAATTTTAATTTGGCTATATATAATTTATTTACTCTTCGTTGTTTAGTTTATTCTTTAGTTAATTTACTCTTCTGATAATTACAAGTTTTTGAAAGATACTCAGATTTTGAAAGTAAAAAGCAGAATTCTGCAACATTAAAATATACTCTATGAAAATTTTTGAAAAAAATTTCACAATAAACTATCAAGATAAAAAAAAATTGAATTGCTATCACTCCTGATACACTTTTAGATGAACATTTTTCCTCATTTGACAGTTGTATCCAAAACACGTTTTAAATTTTCATTTACTATGGGTTTTAATTCACTCTTTAGAGTTCACCGGAAAGCTGTTACCGGTGCCATGGTTAATGTCAGGATGCCATGATTGATACAATGTCATTGGTGATTGTTTTCACCCTATAAATATCATTGGCAGTGCAATAGCGCTGCCTAAGTAAAGAGCGATGCGGGCACAATGTATTATTTTTTTTTAGACCAGGGCACTTCGTATCAAAAGAGTTGTCTTAGAAACTTAGGAAAGGGCTAATTCGATTAGAAATTGAAAGGGCTAGTGCCCCTTTTACTAATTGAAAGGAATTGGAGGGCAACTAACCCCCGTCCCACGCCCACCCTTTCCCCAAACATATTCAATCAAAATTTTGAGATAGCCATTTTTTCAACGTAGTTGAAAGATCTGGAAATTACGTATTTGAGAATAACACCCCCCCCCCCCACAGCCCTCAGGGAAAGGGTTGTAAGTTATGCCCTTTTGGTATTTAAGTGTTATATAGAGAGGGTGATCGTTTAAAGTTCGGAGGGGGCTCGCTGGATTGCTAATCAGAAGTTTTAGTGACCTTTTGGAGATTCAAAGTGATCTGAGGGTGGAGCCAACCCCCCCCCCACACACACACCTCGTATTTTCCCGAAATGTATCTGATAGAAATTTTGAGATAGCCATTTGTTGGGATAGAAACTTCGAAAAGAATTCATTCGACTGAAAATAGAAAGGACTAGTACCCTTTTGAGAGTCGAAAGTCATTGGAGGGCAACTAACCCCCCTCTCACACACACCATTTGCCCAAACCCATCCAATCAAAGTTTTGAGATAGCCATTTTGTTCAACGTAATTGAAAGGCCTGGAATTTATGTTTTCAAGGATGAGAGCCCTCCCCCCCCCCACCACACCCCTCAGGGCAAGGATTATAAGTTATGCCCAGGGGGCATTTAAGGTATCTATAGAAAGGGTGATCGTAGGAACTCCGGAATGCGCACATTTGATTGGATATCAGATGATCTAGTGCCATTTTCAATATTCAGAGTGAGAGGCGTTTTGCATTTTGGTGAAATGCATGTGATAGAAATCTTGGGAGGGTCATTTGTTACCGTAAAAACTTCGAAATTCATTCGATTGGAAATTGAAAGGGCAAATGCTCTTTTTAATAGTCGAAAGTGATTGAAGGGCAAATACCCCCTCCCACGTTCACCATTTCCCCAAACACGTCCAATAAACATTTTGAGATAGTTATTTTGTTCAACGTAGTTGAAAGATCTGTAAATTATGTATTTGAGGACGATAACCTCCCTACAGCTCTCAGGGCAAGGGTTGTAAGTTATGTGCTGAGGGCATAAAAGGTATATGTTGAAAGGTTGATCTCAAAAACCATTGGACTGGCAATCAGAAGTTATAGTGGCCTTTTAAGATTCAGAGTGATCGGAGGGTGGATACCCTCACCCCATACCTTATATTTTCCCAAAATGCATCTAATCAAAATTTTGAGATAGCCATTTTGTTCAGTGTAGTTGAAAGGTATGGAAATTATGTATTTGACAACCCCCATACCTTTTCAAGACCAGAACATAATTTGCACTTTACTGAAAAAAAAATGAATGCGGATTGTCAGTTTAGTATACATATACTGACATATATTCCTTAAAGTTATAATAATATTAATTTACTAAAGTTAAAAAAGTTAAAAAATTTAACCGTATTTTATTTATTTAAATCATACAATAAATAACCGGGTCAAACTCAAAACGAGCATACATTGACAGGAGTATGGCTGACAACCCTCTCGCCTTCTCAAGACCAGAACATAATTTGCACTTTACTGAAAACAAAATACATTTAAAATGTTTATACTTTGTTTTTACCAGATCTATGGAGGGCGAAGTCCTCCCCCTTGCGCTCCAATTACAGCGCGAGTGTTTGGTGCCCTTTTTAAGAGCAACAAGATATTGGAGACACCCGCATGCCTTCTCGTCATAAACAACAAAAAGAACAATAGCGAATTCTTTTCGCAAGACAGTGGAATTCTATATTTGAATGAATATTTTGAATCAATTTTGGGCCATCCTCAGCAAAACATAAATATATAAAAGAAAAGAGACTTACAATAACATACAACCATTAAAACCTAATATTATTGATTTCCTTCAATTATCCTTCATTCAAATACAAATTTCCTTCCCTCTTTCTCTCTAAGGATCAGAAGGATTCCCATTCCACAAAAATTTGATTTTTTTTTATTTTCAACCTAAATTCTTGGTTACCCCAAAATATTTACTTAATCAAGGTTTGTTGACATAGAAGAAACAAACAAACAAATAAATGGCCGTGGATTGTGAGTTTAATTAACAAATACTGACATTTCTTCCTTAAGGTTTTGGTAATTTGTAAAAGTAAGAAAGGTGAAAACATTTCAAACGAATTTTGTTTTCAGTAAAGCGCAAACTGTCATTTAGTTATTGATAGTGATTTGTGATAGTTTTACGCTTGGAAGATTATTCGACTTCATATTTGCTCATTCTTGGCCTAATGGAGCTCTTTACTTTTCTTTGAAAAACTTGTAGCGTGGAAAAAGTTTTTTTTTTAAATTAATCTCTTTGTAAAAGTATAATTTATAGTATCTATCTCTTACGTTTATAAATATTCTGTTACACTCTATCTTCGTAAAACTTGTAGCAGGGAAAATGGTTTCGCTTAGGGATTTAAACATCCATTAAGTTTGATCCATTTCTCTTCTCTTGAGACGATGATTTTATTTGTCCTGGGAAAACATAAAGAGTACATTTTATTAAGGATATTAGTATTGTCCTGTTTTATTCCCTAAGGAAGCAACCAAGCTTTAAAGTACGTCAATACTATATTGATCGCGTATAGTATAAGATCGCTAAATTAAAGGATAATGAATAAAATAATAATTTGGCAGGCTGACAAAATAACAACGAAATTGAAAAAAAAATTAATGGGCCGGTTTATTTTTCAGCCTCAAATTTCTCAATATATACACAAAAAAAATGGGTCGTGATTCATGCTTAAGGCAGATAATTTGTGTTTCATTTCAGATTGATGAGAGAGGGTATGGGGTTAAACACAACAATATGTATTATTAGACTTAATAAGGGCTTAATAAACCAAAGGGAAGGGGGGGGGGGTATTATTTCTCACTGCATCCACCTAGATTTGGTACCCTTCTAGGTACCAAACTAGCAAGGCCGTATCCAGGGGGGGGGGGGGGGTTACCCCGTTTGAACATCCCCCCCCCCCCGAAATTGTTGACCGAGTCAAAAATAAGTCGAAAATTAGTAAAACCTAGGTAAAAATCAGTAAAATTAGTCGAAAACTGAGTCAAAAATTAGTAACCCCCCCCCCCTGAAAAAGTCAAAAATTAGTAACCCCCCCCCCCCCGAAAAAAAATCCTGGATCCACCCTTGCAAACTAGGTACCCATCTAGTTTCTTCTAAGGATTATTTTCAGGCATACTCAAATTTTTGGGATGTAAGAAATTTCACTATTATCAAAAAATTTAAATGAATAAGTATTGTAAATGATTTGCTTTCACTATTATTGCAAAAGACCCAACATATTTTTGTATGTATCAGTGCATATTGAGCGTAATGTTTTTAGATTAGACAAAAATGAATAAAACTAAAGATTTGGTTAACTGACATGACAAAATACTTTACGCATCAGAAAAATCTGTTAACAATTATCTTAGTTTCAGCCTTACGTTTCTCGATACATTAGAGAAAACTTAATTTCAGTTTCGTGCATAAGGCAGAAGATGTTTTTTTCTTCTTGATGAGATCGAATGAGCAGGTAGGGGTAAAAATACTAAAATATGCTCTATTAGCCTGAAATTTAACAATTTTCCCAGATGGGGCTTTTCAAATCGATCTCAGATGGGACAGAGCGTGCCATCTTTTACTGCTTTTATGATAGGACCTAATACAATCATTATTTACATTTCTAATTTTCTTAGTATTGTTTTTAGACAAACTAGTTTTTCATTGCTCTTTTCACTGTTATAAAATAATTTATTCAAATGAACAACGCAAATAATTTGCTAACTATTTTCAAAAGAATCCAAATAAGCTTTTGAATTTAATGGCGGTTACTAAGGCTGTATGCAGGGAGAGGGGATTAGAAGGTTTATCCCCCTCGAAATTATTGTCTGACTCGTACAAAAGTAACAGAAATTTATTTATACCCACAAAATACAATGGAAAAACTGTGAAGTAAAAATTATATGTATATATATATATATATATGTATATATTTATATATATATATATATATATATATATATATATATATATATATATATATATATATATATATATATATATATATATATATATATATATATATATATATATATATATATATATATATATAATATTAAGGTAGCTGAGGAAAAACTTTACGAAAAAGAAAATAAAAGGTTTGCAGACATTTCTATTTGTCAGCCCCAGATTTCTTTTTCGTCTCATTGGACAAGTGGGGAGGGGGTAAATGGGGTAATGCTTTAAAGTTTAACATCCCAACCTTTATATTTAGAGTCTATAACCAAAACCTTTGGATATACGAGCATGTGTACTTACTGAGTTTAAGATCTGTCGAATACCAGTCAAACTTTCTATTCGATTTTGGAACAGGAAACGAAGCAGGTTATTATTTTATAATCCATTAAGTTACTACGAACTAAATGGGGTATTATTTTATAGTTAAGATTATGTTTTAGTATAGTCCCACTAATTTGAAAAATGTGGGACTTTTGTCGTACTTAGGCTACTTAGGCTACTTAGGCTACTGGAGATTTATTATATTTTAATCAAAAGCAGTAAAATGTAACTAAAAATTACTTGTGACTAAAAATTATGTGACTAAAAATGTGACTAAAAATTATGTGACGAAAAAATTTAAACTTTTTCGCTTGCTGACTGTGTTGCGCAGGTTCCGATCTCCTGATTTTCTGCCTTCAACCAGAATTTCGACCATTTAGAGCTGGGTCGACTCTGGCTGAGCTTATCGACTCCCATTCCAAACCAAATAACTAGCAGCACCTGGACTCGAACTCCTGTCCTCAGGATTTTAAGTCTGGCGCGCTAACCATTCGGATAGGAATGTATTAACCCTGTCAGAAATTATTCTTATAGCACATATGATTTCTGAGAGATAGAAGTGTTTGTGCATATTAGATCGATACTCCATTTTGTTGTTTTCTGTAATAACCAAATGGATAACAGTTAAATAGTGACTGATCCGCGCCTGTCCGCTTTTCACTAACATAGACAACTTACGGGTCGAAAAGCTTTTTCTTTATTTACTTATAACGCACACATACGAAAAGGTATAAAGGTGAAACAACAATGAGAAAGACAAAAAAAAATATGCAGATAATAGAAGAACGCAATCAAGACGATGGTAATGGGACAATTGCGCATAAGCTATATGCGCATAAGACACTATGAGAGTGTCTTATGCCGCATTTATAACTTCAAACAAATAGCAAAAACTCCAATATTCTTCACACGAAACACTTTTTTGCTCATAGTTGAAAAGAAAGAAGAAATTTACAAAATATAAAATAACTTATCAGAGTTCTGCTCAAATCACCAGCCTTAGGAATTGGGAAGAAACTGGAAAGAACTTCTTTCTATAATGTGAATTCTCCAAAATTCCTTTTGAATTTCTCAAATAATTGAGTATGTTTATATTTTTAAGGTTAATTGAGGTTACAAGGACACTAGTGTCGAAGGGAAGACTAAATCAACAACATCTTAGTTATTTTGGCAAATTATTTACAAGAAACATATAATCACAAATCGATTAAAGTTTTTTTTTGAGAAAATCAACTAAGATTCAATCATAATTCAACTAAAGACTGCAGAATCGCTTGCATTATTAATCAAGATTAATTGATTAATCCCTGTTCGGTACCCACTTTCAAAAGATAAGAGGTACTTTCCCATTATATAGGCCTTTACAAGGAAACCAGTCTCGAAAAACCCGTTTTTGACGGGTTAGTTCAAGAGTCCGCTATAGAGAAATGTAATGCATAGCGTTGTTTTCATTGCGTTTACGATATTTAAACTGTTGTTTTTTGGGGTTTAGGGGGAGAAAAAGGTACCTAGGTTAGGTTACGTATTTAATCTATGCTATAATTTACCCCCCCCCCCCCCCTAATATGCAAATATACAGCCCAAATTTGTTTATAAACTATTATAGATAGATAGATAGATCGTGTATTTCAAAAGCCCAAGAGCCATATACACACAAAAATTATGAAAAATTGAAAAATTACAACAGAGCAAATTACGAAACACACATTAACATGATACATAGCGAAAAATACCTTCTGGTAAATTACCAAAAAAATAACTTTTTTGTTATCCATAACCGGAGGTTATGGAGGGCATTGTCAGTGAAAAGCAAGGAAATTTTTATTCTTCTTCGCTTGAGGGCGAGCAGATTGGCTCTTTGAAGAAGGGAGATACAATGAACTTTACCCTCATTGAAGATAATTATTAGGGGCCTTTTTTGGACTGCTTCTGTTCTGTCTGACAAATCATTGGAGATGTCAGGATGCCAGACAGGACAAGAGCACTCGAGGCTTGGGTGTAGAAATTATAGAAACACTCTTCACTCAAATTAAGTACCAGCATTTAGTACAAACGTAGGATGTTTTTTGGGGGGAGGGGCAATAATTGAAAAAAACTATCTAGTAATATGAATTAGAAGCGCCCAGAAATTTGGATTTTTTTTTTTGAGGGACGATCCCTGAGCCCTCTGTATACGTCCATGACTGACATGTAGTCATGCTGTCTAGTCTGTAAATGGTTATATAAGTAGAGAGGGGTCAGGAGGTCGTGACAGGACCACGTGGTTTATGGTTTTCTCAGTGAGAATGAAAAAACAGGAATTTTCTCACTTGGAAAAACATGAATTTTGTCGCATTTATGGTTGTTTTCATGGATGGTTATGTGTGTTGTTCGATTTATTTGATGTTTTTCATGGATGTTTTATGGTTTTTGTCAGTGAGAATTTGAAAAACAGGAACTTTGTCACATTTATGGATGTCAACAGCAATTCATGTCTGTTTTATGGTTTTCTCACTGAGAATGAAAAAACAGGAATTTTCTCACTTGGAAAAACATGAATTTTGTCACATTTATGTTTGTTTTCATGGTTTTTGTCAGTGAGAATTTGAAAAACAGGAACTTTCTCACATTTTTGTATGTTTTTATGGTTTTTGTCAGTGAGAATTTGAAAAAACAGAAACTTTCTCAAATTTTTGTATGTTTTTATGGTTTTTGTCAGTGAGAATTTGAAAAAACAGGAACTTTGTCACATTTATGGATGTCAACAGCAATTCATGTCTGTTTCATGGATGGTTATGTGTGTGGGTCGATTTATTTGATGTTTTTATCGGATGTCAACATCAAATTATGGATGTTTTATTGTTTATGTCAGTGAGAATTTGAAAAACATGAACTTTGTCACATTTATGGATGTCAACAGCAATTCATGTCTGTTTTATGGTTTTCTCAGTGAGAATTTGAAAAACAGGAACTTTCTCACTGAGAAAACCATAAACCACGTGGTGCTGTCACGAGTCAGGACACCTGTGCTGTCGACCTCAATTCACCTATCGTGAATCAATAATTCCCCTTAGAAACAACAAATTAATTTTCCCTTTCTTGACAGATCAATCAATCAATGACATCATCTGTCAGACTTTAAAAATTTTCGCCTAGAAACATTTCTCCAGGAATAGATCCAAAATCATTAATGTCTTTGCCTCGGGAACAGTTCTACTGGTCGAACTCCAAAGGATATTAATAACCACCGGCCATGGAAACAATTAGGCAAGAAACATCTTAGCGATGAATTGTTTTCGCGCGCGAGAAGGTTTCATATTAATTTGAAATGCGTTAGCACAGAGATGCCAATAACAAAGGAACACGTTGAATTTGCGTTTAGGGATTATTTGGGCGAAACCGTTTTAGACAGGTTATGGAACTATTTCGGCGAAACAGATAGAGACATTTTAAAAGAAGATTTTTGAAGAGATTTTAGAAGAGAATTTGAGTGTGGTCGTTATAATACACAAGTTTCATTTAAACAGTGTTGTGAGGTCCTCTAACCCAACCCCAAAGGGTTCCAATCCTCCTACCCCAACCTCGAAGGAAGCCCCCGGTCCTCAAAGGCCCCCCAAGCTCCCAAATGCCCTCCACCGGTCCCCAAATGTCCCCCAAGCCCCACAACTGCCCCCCCGGACACTCAAAGGTCCTCCAAGCTCCCAAAGGGCCACCGGCGCCCCCCAAAGGCCCACCCAGACCCCCAAATGCCATCCCCGGGCCCCCCAAAGGCTCATCGAGCTCCCAAAGGACCAACGGGGTCCCAAAGGCCATCCACCGGTCCCCAAATGTCCCCCAGACCCCCAAAGGCCCTCCCTGTGCCCCAAAGGCCCTCCCAGTGCCCCAAAGGCCCTCCCCCGCCCCCTCCTCCTCCTCCTCCCACCTCCTCCCTCCTCCTCCTCCCACCTCCTCCTCCTCCTCCTCCCTCCTCCTCCTCCTACCTCCTCCTACCTCCTCCTCCTCCCACCTCCTCCTCCTCCTCCCACCTAATCCTCCCCTCCCCTCCCCCCTCCCATTCCCTCCCCATTTTTTATACTTTTTTTATGCATTGAGACACAGAACGACCCCCTCCCCCGGCCCCTCCCCCCTCTAAAGGTCTGATTTTTTCAAAGTTCATTTTGAATTTCTTTCATTGAAATGCAAGAGTTGGAATATTTCAGTAGTGTTTGGTTGTGGTTTACCTTGTCACAGTTACATTTTCTTGATTTTTCAAAGTTCATTTTTAATTTATTTAGATTATAAGAAATAGGTTGTCTATTTTAGTAGTGTGTTGTTGAAGTTTACTCTGTCACAGTTACATTCCCTTAATTTTTCAAAGTTCATTTTGAATTTCTTTCTTTGAAATGCAAGAGTTGGATTATTTCACTAGTGTTTGGGTGCTGATGACCTAGTCAGTGTTACCGCCCCATACTATTTGAATGATAATTTGAAGTTCGTTCGGAGATTAGATATATAAGTTCAAATAAAATCGTTTGTTGGTTCGTGTCTAAATTTATAAGTACCAGTTACTTTATTTTTCAAATTTCATTTTGAATCTCTTTTGTTGAAATGCAAGAGTGGAATATTTCAGTAGTGTTTGGTTGTGGTTTACCCTGTCAGAGTTACATTCTCTTGATTTTTCAAAGTTCATTTTGAATTTCTTTCGTTAGATTGCAAGAGTCGGAATATTTCAGTAGTGTGTTATTGTAGTTTACCCTGTCACAGTTACATTCCCTTAATTTTTCAAAGTTCATTTTGAATTTCTTTCGTTGAAATGCAAGAGTTTGAATATTTCAGTAGTGTTTTGTCGTGGTTTAAATTGTAAAATAATCTTTTCCTTTATAAGTCAAAGCTCAGTTCGAATGACATTGTTGGAATTGAATTTTTTGTTATTTAACATGTTTTGGTTCATATGTTTTCCCATTTAAATTGTAATTTTTCTTGATTTTTTAAAGTTCATTTTTAGTTCCTTATTGTAGATTCAAGTGTTGATATATTTCACTTGCTTTTGGTTGCGAGTTACCTTGTCGCTCTTACTTTTTCTGGTATCTTTAATTTTCATTTGATTTCCTTACATTGTTATACAAGAAAGGGACGATTTAAGTAGAGTTTGGAGTCTTGTTTCAGAGAAACTGCTAAATAAACTTGATTTTACAAAGTTCATTTTTTTTTTATTTCATTGTAATGCAAGAGTTGGACTATTTCAGTAGTGTTTGGTTTTGGTTTACCTTGTCACAGTTACATTTTCTTGATTTTTCAAAGTTCATTTTGAATTTCTTTCGTTGAAATGCAAGAGTTGGAATATTTCAGTTGTGTATGTTTATTGTATACCTTGGCACAGTTACATTTTCTTGATTTTTAAATGTCCATTTTGAATTTATTTCATTGAAGTGCAATAGTTTGAATATTTCAGTAGTATTTGGTCGGGGTTTACCTTGTAACAGTTACATTATCCTGATTTTTCAAAGTTTATATTGAATTTATTACGTTGAAATGCAAGAGTTTAAATATTTCAATAGCGTTTGGTTGTGGTTTACCCTGTCACAGTTACATTTTCATTATTCTTCAAAGTTCATTTTGAATTCCTTTCGTTGAAATGTAAGAGTTGGAATATTTCAATACTGTTTGGTTGTGGTTTACCTTATCACAGTTACATTTTCATGATTTTTCAGAGTTCATTTGAATTTATTTCGTTGAAATGCAAGAGTTTGATTATTTCAGTTGTGTATTGTTATGCTAGAACTTTTCAAAGTTACATTTTAACATTTTTAAAAAGTTCATTTTGAATTTCTTTCATTGAAATGCAAGAGTTGGACTATTTCAGTAGTGTTTGGTGGTGGTTTAAATTGTCAAAGTCACATTTTATTTATTTTTAAAAGTTAATTTTGAATTTATTTAGTTGAAATGCATTAGTTTGAATATTTAAGTCGAGGGTGGTTGTGGTTTACCTTGTCACAGTTACATTTTCATGATTTTACAAAGTGAATTTTGAATTTATTTATTTAATATGCAAGAGTTGGAATATTTCAGTAGTGTTTTGTTGTGTTTATAATTGTCAATGTTGAATTTTCTTTATTCTTAAATTTTCAGTTTGAATTTATTTCATTGTCATGCAAGAGTTGGACTATTTCAGTATCATTTGGTCATGGTTTAACTTGTCACAGTTAAATTTTCCTGATTTTTCAAAGTTTATTTTGAATTTCTTACCTTGACATGTAAGAGTTTGAATATTTCAGTAGTGTTTGGACATGGTTTACAATGTCACAGTTACATTTTCGTGATTTTTAAATTTTAATTTTTAATTTTTTTAATTGAAATGCAGGAGTTGGAATCTTTCACTTATGTTTGTTTGCGGTTTAACTTGTCACATTTACATTTTCTTGATTTTTCAGAGTTAATTTCGAATTTCTTTAGTTTAATTTAAAGATTTTTAATATTTCATGAGAGATTTTTTATTGTTTAAATATTAACTTATAATTATTATCTATTTTCAAATTTAAATTTTTAATTTCTATAATTTAAAATAATTATATTTACTATTTAATTAAGGTGTTTTATTTTGTTAAATTGTAAAATATAAATTTTCTTTATTTTTAAATCTTAATTGAGAATTTATTTATTGTAAATTAAATAGATGTACTTTTTCAGTATAGGGGGTTCGTGGTTTATAGGTTAAAAAGTTAATTTTCTTTATTTTTCAAAGTTGATTTTGAATTTATGTTGTTGAAATGAAAGTGTTTAAAGATTTGATTAGCGTTTGGTGGTGGGTTACCTTGTCAAAGTTACATTTTCTTGATTGTTCAATGTTAATTTTGAATTTCTTTCATTGAAATGCAAGAGTTGGAATATTTCAGTAGTGTTTGGTTGTGGATTACCTTGTCACAGTTACATTTTCTTGATTTTTCAAAGTTCATTTTGAATTTCATTAGTTGAAATGCAATAGATGGAATATTTCAGTAGTGTATGGTTATGATATACCTTGTCACAGTTACATTTTCTTGATTTTTAAATGTTAATTTTGAATTTCTTTCATTGAAGTTTACGAGTTGGAATATTTCAGTAGTATTTTGTTGTGGTTTAAATTGTCACAGTTACATTTTCCTGATTTTTCGAAGTTGATTTTGAATTTCTTACATTGAAATGCAAGAGTTTGAATATTTCAGTAGCGTTTTGTTTTGGTTTACCTTGTCACAGTTACATTTTCTTGATTTTTAAAAGTTCTTTTTGAATTTCATTCATTTAAATGAAAGAGTTTGAATATTTCAGTTATGTTTGTATGTGGTTTAACTTTTCACAGTTACATTTTCTTGATTTTTCAAAGTTCATTTTGAATTTCTATATTTGAAATGAAAGAGATGGAATATTTCAGTCGTGTATTGTTATTGTATTCATTGTCAAAGTTAAATTTTCACGATTTTACAAAGTTAATTTTGAATTTCCTTCATTTAAATGCAAGAGTTGGAATATTTCAGTACGGGTTGTTCGTGGTTTAACTTGTCACAGTTTCAGTTTCTTGTTTTTTCATTGTTCAGTTTAATTTCTTTGGATGACATTCACTAGTTGGAATATTTCAGTCGCGTTTGTTGGTGGTTTAACTTGTCACAGTTACATTTTCTTTATTTTTCAATGTTCATTTTGAATTTATTTCTTTGAAATGCAAGAGTTGGAATATTTCAGTAGTGTTTGGTTGTGGTTAAACTTGTCAAAGTTAAATTTTCTTGATTCTTCAATGTTCATTTTGAATTTCTTTCGTTGAAGTGCAAGAGTTGGAATATTTCAGTAGTATTTGGTCATGGTATACCTTGTCACAGTTACATTTTCCTGATTTTTCAAAGTTTATTTTGAATTTCTTACCTTGAAATGCACGAGTTGGATTATTTCAATAGTGTTTGGTCTTGGTTTAACATGTCACAGTTACAGTTTCGTGATTTTTCAATGTTAATTTTGAATTTATTTCTTTGAAATGCAAGAGTTGGAATATTTCAGTTATGTTTTGTTGTGGTTTAACTTGTCAAAGTTACTTTTACTTGATTTTTCAATGTTTATTTTGAATTCACATCGTTGTAATGCAAGAGTTTTACTATTTAAGTAGTGTTTGGTTCTGGTACAAATTGTCAAAGATAAATATTCATTATTTTAAAAAGTAAATTTTGTATTTATTTATTTGAAATGAAGGAGTTGGAATATTTCAGTAATGTTTGGTCGTGGTTTACCTTGTCACAGTTACATTTTCTTGATTTTTCAAAGTTCATTTTGAATTTATTTCTTTGAAATGCCAGAGTTGTAATATTTCAGTAGAGTTTGGGTGTGGTTTAACTTGTCACAGTTACATTTTCTTGATTTTTAAAATTTGATTTTGACTTTCTTTCGTTGAAATGCAAGAGTTGGAATATCTCCGTAGTGTTTGGTTGTGGTTTACCTTGTCACAGTTAAATTTTAATTATTTTACAAATTACATTTTGAATTTATTTGTTGAAATGCAAGAGTTGGAATATTTCAGGAGTGTTTGGTCATGGTTTACCTTTTCAAAGCTTTATTTTCTTGATTTTTAAAATTTCAATCTTAATTTATTTAGTTGAAATGAAAGAGTTGGAATATTTCAGTAGTGTTTACTTGTGGTTTACCTTGTCACAGTTACATTTTCTTGATTTTTTCAAAGTTCATTTGAATTTCTTTTGTTGAAATGCAAGTGTTGGAATATTTCAGTAGTTTCTGGTTATGGTTTACCTTGTCAAAGTTACATTTTATTTATTTTTTAAAATTTAATTTTTAATTTCTTTCTTTTAAATGAATTAGTTTGAATATTTAAGTAGTGTATGTTTTTTTTTTACCTTGTAACATTTACATTATATTGATTTTTCAAAGTTAAGTTTTAATTTCTTTCGTTGAAATGCAAGAGTTGGATTATTTCAGAAGTTTTTGGTCTTGATATACCTTGTCACAGTTACATTTTCTTGATTTTTCAATGCTCATTTTTAATTTCTTTATTTGAAATGCAAGACTTGGACTATTTCACAAGTGTTTGGTTGTAGTTTACCTTGTCACAGTTACATTTTCTTGATTTTTCAAAGCTAATGTTGAATTTCTATCGTTTAATTTCAAGAGTTGTATTATTTCATTAGTTTTGTCTGTTGGTTTAACTTTTAAATTTTAATTTTTATTTATTTTTCAAATCTCATTTGTATTTATTTATTTATAATTCAGGATTTATAATATTTATTTAGTGTTTGGTTATTGGTTAACTTGTGACAGTTATATTTTCATGATTTTTAAATGTTAATTTTTAATTTGTTTCGTTGAAGTGCAAGAGTTGGAATATTTCAGTAGTGTTTGGTTCTGGTTTACCTTGTCACTGTTAAATTTTCTCGATTTTTATAATAAATTTTTAATTTATATCTTTTAACTTCACGATGTTGAATATTTCAGTATTGTTTGGTTTTCGTTTAACATGTAACAGTTACATTTTCTCTATTCTTAAAACTTAATTTTGAATTTCTTTATTGGAAATGCAAGAGTTGAAATATTTCAGTAGTGTTTGGTTGTGGTTTACCTTGTCACAGTTACATTTTCTTGATTTTTCAAAGTTCATTTTGAATTTTTTTTGTTGAATTGCAAGAGTTGGAATATTTCACTAGTGTATGGTTGTGGTTTACCTTGTCAGATGTACACACATGTGCTTATCATGAGTGCTCATGATAAGTTAACCTAACCCTTTCCGGTGAGTATGGTTAGGTTAGACTAGATTCAGTTAGGTTAGATTAGACTAGGTTAGGTTAGCCTACGTACGCTTCACTTAGGTTAGCTTAGGTTAGGTGAGAGACATGCGAAAAGTTAGGTGTATGATTAGGTTAGGTTAGGTTAGATTAGGTTAGGTTAAGTTACATTAGGTTTGGTTAGCCTACGTTCGCACGCGTACGTAGGCTAACCTAGCCTAACCTAACTTAACCTAACCTAATCTAACCTAACCTAATCATACACCTAACTTTTCGCATGTCTCTCACCTAACTTAAGCTAACATAAGTGAAGCGTACGTAGGCTAACCTAGCCTAGTCTAAACTAACCTAACTGAATCTAGTCTAACCTAACCATACACACCGTAAAAGGTTAGGTTAACTTATCATGAGCACTCATGATAAGTACATGTGTGTACATGTGACAAGGTAAACCACAACCCAACACTAGTGAAATAGTCCAACTCGTTCAATTCAACGAAATAAATTAAAAATGAACTATGAAAAAACAGTAAAATTTAACTGTGACATTGTAAACCACACCCAAACACAACTGAAATATTCCAACTCTTGCATTTCAACGAAAGAAATTCAAAATGAAGTTTGAAAAATCAAGAAAATGTAACTGCGAAATGGTAAACCATAACCAAACACTACTAAAATAGTCAAACTATTTAATAAAAATTATTGATTATCACCTGGAATTTTAAATATAGATATTCTTTATATTTTAATATTTAACCCATACACAACAACTACTTAACGAGAACTAAACTAGCATTAAAACGATGTAAATACAAAATGTAAATTGCAATATAATGAAAGTGTAACTGTCACACGGTCAAAAATAAACGAAAAATACTTATATATAAAAAAATCTGAATGACAACTAAATACATTATCAAGTGATGTGAAAAATATAGAATGAGTTTCAGTTAATCTGTCAAAAAACAGAACAAACTCATGAAATAGTAAAACTATAGCTTATAAACGAACGAAATTCAAAATGAGCTGTGAAAAATCAAGAAAATGTAAATGTGACAAGGTAAACCATGACCAAACACTAGTGAAATAGTCCAACTCTTTCATTTAAACGAAATAAATTCAAATTGATCTTTGAAAAATCAATAAAATGCAAATGTGACAAGGTAAATCACAACCATACACTACTGAAATAATCCAACTCTTTCATTTCAACGAAAGAAATTCAAAATGAAATTTGAAAAATAAATATAATGTAAATTTGACAATTTAAACAATAACCAGAAACTTATTAAATAATCCAATTCTTTCATTTAAAAGAAAGAAATTAAAAATTAACTTTTAAAAAATCAAGAAAATGTAACTCTGACATGGTAAACCATAACCAGACACTACTGAAATATTCCAACTCTTGCATTTCAACGAAAGAAATTCAAAATGAAATTTGAAAAAATCAAGAAAATTTAACTATGACAAGTTAAACCACAAGTAAACACTACTGAAATATTCCAACTCTTGCTTTTCCACGAAAGAAATTCAAAATAAACTTTGAAAAATCAAGACAATGTATCTATGACAAGGTAAGCCGCATCCAAACACTACTAAAATATTACAACTCTTCCACTAAATCTAAATAAAGTAAAAATTAAAATTTAAAAAAAATTAATAATTAACAGTTACATTTTAAACAAAATCCAAAAACACATTAATAATAAAAAATATTTAATATAGACTAAATAAAAAATATTAGAAATTGGATAAATAATTAAAATGTAACTTTGAAAAGTTAAAAAACAACCAAACACTACTCAAATATTCAAACACTAGATTTTCGACGATATAAATTCAATATGTACTTTGAAAAATCAATAAAATGTAACTGTGACAAGGTAAACCACGACCAAACACTACTGAAATATTCCAACTCATGCATTTCAATGAAAGAAATTCAAAATGAACTTTGGAAAATCA